>NW_017306807.1:409370-425938 GCF_000935625.1 Nanorana parkeri
TATATCGCACCCCTCCTTCACTTTTCTTTTATTTCAGTTGCATTGCACAGTATTACAGAATTGATATCTACTTTACCACTATATTCAGCTGTTGAGTTCAATTTAAATAAAATGTTGACTTCCCCCATGTTGCTAAGCTTATCATTAGGCCCACGCTCCTTACCCCTAACAATTACGTTATCTTAATAAACTTACAAAATATCTGACAATATGCCATTTACATCAGTGACTTAATATGGGAAAGCTCTCCAATCAGGAGGCAGATAAAGATGCCACAAGACCACAGGAGAGATCTGTCGACATGTAGTGGTGAATATTAGAAAGTATATAGCTTTTCAAAAAAATCTAAATAAGTGTGGTGCATCAGCATCTACTCACATATGTAGGCTTGTGAAAAACATGCCAAGGGATCAAGCAAAAGGTTGAAAAGCTTGCGGAGAATATGTCTCCACACAAAGTATGATGGGTGGTCGCATTTGATCTTCTTTGGGGAATTCTGGATGATCATATACTGTGCATTGTTTGGATCTCGGTGAATAATCTAGGGGAAGATATTCACCCCAAAAAGAAGGAGGGTGAGGTGGGCAAAGGTGTCCATAGTGGAATATAAGAGTTGGAAGCATTCTCGTCAAAAGGTAAGTATTTATCATTTAAATAACAGTAAAATAGACGATCAATATGTTTCATGGTGTTAAAGTGGCCACTTCATTAGGACAGGTATAAGAATACAGGGAATGTGGACAGTGACCAGAACGCTCCAGGCCGCGGTCACAGCGTCATTCATCTTGGAAGTCTCCACCCCCAGCTCACAATAAAAAGATACAGGAGGGTTAGCGGTTACATAACCAGAAACACACACATCAAAAATTATATTTATTGTATCACAGTGTCACTAATCAGTATTAAATATGTAATTTGGAACATAGCTCATAGACTGACTTTCCAATTACAATTAATGTAAGAGTCGCACAGGAGATTACACCATCCCACTGAAGGAACACAAGTGCAGTGGGCAGTGCTCAAAGGCAAAGCACTACAATTTACAAACTAAATACTTCTTTGTCAGTAATACCCCCCAGAATTGGTGATAGTGCAGCAAGAAACAAAAACAAAAAACAGTATGGGTGCCAGTGGGACAGAAAAACCCAGTGTTGGTGTGGTGTCAGTGCAGCAAAAATAAAAGACAGATTTGGTGTCAGCACAAAACCCTCCCCCCAACTCCCCTCCCACCCCCAGGATTGTTGTCAGCTCAGTAACCCCCCTCCAAAAAAAAAAACAGGTTCAGTGTTTGTGTAGTTAAAATAAATCACCCGGAATTAGTGTCTGTGCAGCAAAAAAAACCAGGGTTGGTATCAGTGCTCCAAAAAATACAGAATTGATGTCATCAAAGTAAACCCCCCTGGACTGGTGTCAGTACAGCAATAAATTGGGATTAATGTCAGCACAGTAATATAAAACACAGGATTGGTGTCAGTGCAGTAAAATAAAAATCCAGGATTGGTGTCAGTGCAGTCAAAATGTTAGAATACACATTACTGTGTTAATAGCAACAACTTCTGCAGTATACAATTTCTGTCACTAAATGGCAGTGTTTACAAGTTCTGTTATATCTATGGTAGATTATCTGTGGTATTAAATAAGGTAGAAATAAAGCTGTGACTTCCTTCCTGTTTTCCAAGCCATGTGTATCATGTATATCAGACTGTGTGCTTGTGTTTCTCTGTGAGGCTGTGCAAGAAGTTCCAACACACAAAAAAAAACAGGATTGGTGTCAGTGGAACAAAATACCCCCAGGATTGGTGTCAGTGCACTACAAACGTGAATTGATGTCAGTGTAGTAAAATACCCCCAGGATTGGTGTAAGTACACTAAAAACCTGGATTGATGTCAGTGTAGTAAAATACCCCCAGGATTGGTGTCAGTGCAGCAAAAAAAACATGGATTGGTGTCAGTGTAGTAAAATACCCCCAGGTTTGGTGTAAGTGCACCAAAAACCTGGATTGATGTCAGTGTAGTAAAATACCCCCAGGATTGGTGTCAGTGCACTAAAAACCTGGATTAATGTCAGTGTAGTAAAATACCCCCAGGTTTGGTGTAAGTGCACCAAAAACCTGGATTGATGTTAGTGTAGTAAAATACCCCCAGGATTGGTGTCAGTGCAGCGAAAACCTGGATTAATGTCAGTGTAGTAAAATACCCCCAGGTTTGGTGTAAGTGCACCAAAAACCTGGATTAATGTCAGTGTAGTAAAATACTCCCAGGTTTGGTGTAAGTGCACCAAAAACCTGGATTGATGTCAGTGTAGTAAAATACCCCCAGGATTGGTGTCAGTGCAGCAAAAAAACCTGGATTGATGTCAGTGTAGTAAAATACCCCCAGGTTTGGTGTAAGTGCACCAAAAACCTGGATTGATGTCAGTGTAGTAAAAACCCCCAGGATTGGTGTCAGTGCAGCGAAAAAACCTGGATTAATGTCAGTGTAGTAAAATACCCCCAGGTTTGGTGTAAGTGCACCAAAAACCTGGATTGATGTCAGTGTAGTAAAATACCCCAAGGATTGGTGTCAGTGCACCAAAAACCTGGATTGATGTCAGTGTAGTGAAATACCCTCAGAATTGGTGTCAGTGCAGTAAAGTGTGGAAGTGTGAAAATTACTGCAGCAGCTGCGAAGCAGAAAAGCAGTAACAAAGAAGCCGATGTAGCACACTGAAGTGAGTGTGCACTATAGGAATAACATATAAAAGATAAAACTCCCTCAGCCTCTCTAGGTTCCCAGTAATAGCCACATGACATGGAACTGGTCAATTTTCCTCTTTTCCATTTATTACAGCCTGGGTGTTAAATATTTTATAGTATAAGTGCACTTCTAAAAAAAAAATGAAGCCTTTGAATTTGACACCAGGTGTTTGGTGTGGGACTAGCAATTGGCATTGATACTTTGAGCACTGCTCTTTCATTCTTCTATGTGGAAGTGAAGGATCAGAAGAACAGCTTGTCAGCATGGAGTGAGTCCTAGTGCTCCTGTGGCCCTGTTTAAGTACATGCTATGGCCATCATTAATGAGGAACTTTACCCACTAATTTAATGACTCCCAAAGCAGTTACTTTTAAGGCATGCCAACTGTCAAGGTTGGCAGTGTGCTTATTTCAGCATTTAAATGAACTTTTAAGCCCCCAAATGGCTGGTGTCAAAGCTGGTCACATGTGCAGCATTATGCCAACTGCATTCCAATTAGAGGCTAACGGTACCTCCCATGGCTGTAAGGGATGGAGCGTGTAGTCGAGTATTAAATACATTTATGTATTCTCACATGATAGCACGCTCATGCTCCCCCCATCTTACTCTGTTAACTGTTGTCCCATCAAGGGCCTCTGTTACCATGCCTTAGCCCTCCCCTCCCTCCTCCTCTCTCCAGGAAGTGAAAAGCAGGCTGCGCATTTGTGCAGCATGACATCGCTATTTTAAAAAATTTTCAGGAGCTAGTAATATGCTCATCTTGGCCACAGCCACCTGAATGTTTGTAAACGTTCTAGTGACATTTATGGTGCAAATGAGATGCCCCCCACCCAAGGAAGTTTTTACAGAATTTTCTGCCACATACATGGAGCCCATTAGGGAATTCCCCTGGCCAACTGTGGGCCAGTCCCCCTCGTTGTATAGTCTTTTAAAAAAACAAAACTGCAAGGGACCATGTGTATACGTTATATTTAAAGGAAATCTTCCCTGAGAGAATCATTGATGCTGCCATTGCTGCCTTCTACGGTAAATGCAGGATGCTTGGTCATCATGCTGAAACTAAATTAGGAGGATTAAGACACCTGAGTTTACTCTGACTTTCCTTATTCTCCATACTTGTTCCAGGTCAGTGACTGTCACTTAGAGAACTTTTTGTATTTTAAGAAGGAGGTCAGCAATGTCAGCCTTTATGTTTCTCTCAGGAATGGTTTAATTTACATACAGTTTAGCGTAAGGGAAGATTTGTTTTCTACACATAGAGGAATTAATCTACAATTATGCCAATGAAGTACATTGCAGTCCTAACAATGTCTCCAGGCTGAAAGGTTCTGAAGCACAGTAAAGCCTTGTATATATGGGCCTCAGGGAGTTTAAGAGTAATGAGTTCAGCAATTAAAGTTAAAGCTTAAAGTGTGTTACCACTTTTGCAGGCAGATTGGGATAACACCTGTTTTATATTATTTCTATTATTATATTATATATGTTGTTACTTGTTTCTCATTCACATAGCAGACCTTAAAAAAATTGCTGCTTGCAAAAACACAATGCTCAAATCAGTGAAAAAAGTTGTTCTCTGTGATGAATTTCTGTCTGGAATGTAAGCAGGGTGGGGAGGGTAATGTTTAAGATAATGAACCCTGTCTGTACTGTGCTGGCATATCTCATTATTAGTTGTAAACTAGATTTAAACACTGTCTGTCCTAACAAAGGATTAAAGATGTGGAAGCATTTTATGCTAATGAGGGGGAGTTCAGTCTGTCCATAGTCTTTCCATTAGGACAGTTTCCTGTTACTGAAACTGAGAGAGAAGCAAAGGCCGGCTAAATAGAGATCTGCAAAGGCAACAAATCTGTTTTAAAAAATATATATTTTTGGGTATGCTGTGTGAATGGGGACACATAACAAACATATACAGGGGTTTTCTCAATTTTGACTGCAAACAACATTCAACCTATGCTTGGATGCTGATGCTAATGTTGATGCTCTTCTTATCAGCATGCTTCTTGCACTGCAGCACAACGTATTTGGTTCTTGTAAGGTTTCTTCCTATCATACTCCAGCTTTGCTGCACAGGGACTACAAAAGGGTGATGCCAGGTTAAAGGAGAACTATGAGATGAGTGATTTCCACTCACCTCATAGTTCTAGCCGACCTGTGACAATGAGACTGTCACAGGTCGGCTCAGTAGATCGGGAGGTGAGCTAACACATACCAGGTTCACTCACCTCTCGATCCTGTCACGGCTCTCTGCCGTGACAGGGGGAGGGGCTGGATTCCCCTCTCCGATCTGCCAGCGCTGACTGGCGGAACGGACGGGGGAGGGGGCGAGTACAGCTGGCTCTGCCTCTAGATAGGCAGAGCCAGCTGTCACTCACGCAACTGGGCGGATCCCGTCATCTACGTCGGGATCTGCTCCGGCGTCTCAGTATAACGCGAGCTGTAGCTCGCGGTATACTGAGCTTAGGGTAACGGGAGGACGCTAGTTTGTGTCCTCCCGTTACACTAAGGAGAACTATGGGGAAAAACACTGACCCTATAGTTCTCCTTTAAATTCTGGTACATATGCTGCTTGCATCTAAAAATTACATTTACAAACAGGGAGGGGACTGGCTCAGCTGGCTCTGGCTCTAGAGAGTTAGAGCCAGCTGTCAATCAGGCAGTGGGTTGGATCCTGACAATTCGCTGGATCGGCTGCATCGTGGCTCTGCGCTATCAGCAAATAGCGGGCATGAGTAAATGTACTCTTTTCACCCAAAAGAGGACTGAAGCCAACAAAGAAGGTTTTGACTTTAGTTCTCTTCTAGGGCCCTGTCACGCCATGTCCAGTGCCTTCTGGCGTGGTCCGAACCCAGCACTAGATCGCATAGATCAGGCCGGGCCACGTTCTGGGGCGGGAGGGGGCGTGGCAGTGCCATTCCTGTCAATGGCTCTGCAGGCACGCCCCCTGCCCGCAGTGCTATCACCTGCACCGGAACGTGAGGTACAGGAATGCCCTCCGTTCCAGTGCAGTGCGATCAGAAAAAATAGTGCATGCCACAGTATTTCCAATTGCACGCCCATTCCGGCCCAGAACGCGACCTGGCCTGATCTATGTGATCCAGTGCGTTCTAGGCTCGGACCGCGCCGGAATGCACTGGATATGGTGTGACTAGGCCATTAAAGTGACAGCCAGCACTCCCATTGCATCTGTGTTTAACATCATCAAACTAGAGCTGAATGGCTGCTCTAAAGTCTTCAAAAAGTTGATTAAAGCTACCTGAAAGCTTCGCAAATGCTTTGCAATTTCAAATATCTAACGTTCAGTCAAAGTGTTTTTGATGTGTGCGTTAGATTAAGCTGCTCTTTGAAAGCACTTGATAAAGGCCTTGCTTTTTCTTGTTCTATCTCAATTAACAATACCTACATATAGGGGTTGATTTAATAAAGGCAGATAGGCTGCTATCTTTGAAATTGAATTTGCGCTTTGCAGGAGAAGTTTCCCCTTAGTTCAGTGATTAGGATGAAGTTCTGCTTACTTCCACCATACAATTATGTGCGAGAAAATATATTTTTTATTCTACTTAATCATGATTGGGTATTCTTTGTAAAGTGAAATGTTACCACGTTCACAAAGCTAAGGGGAAATTCCCTTGCAAAGTAAACAACCTATTTGCCTTTAGTATATCAAGCCCATAATGTCTGTTGTAAACTGTCGGCCCTCTCTCATGTCACAGTTCCCTAGAAATACCTAGATATTTCTAGCTGGAAAAGTTGACTTACCTTCAAAAGTCTGATTTCCAAGAATTCTGCCCTGATACAATGAAATCATTCCTCCATTCTCGATTAGTTGAAATTATGATTTATTTTTATTTTGTGTGCTATAAGATTGCACTAAGAATAAATAAGGTCTGCACTGGTCAAGCATTGTAAGGTTTATTAGAACAAAAGTGTACAGTCTTCCCAGAGTGCTTAATGCATTTATTTCAAAGAAATAAGTGCTTACTGAAATGGAGTCATGTGAGTAAGAATTATGTCGCTGTTGGAAAACCGCTGACGTTTCTTCATTCATTCTAATAAACCCTCCAAAGCTTGGACATAACTAATGCAGACCTTATTTATTCTTATGAGCTCTCACAACTAGGCAAGGGTGTTGTCTCCCAGTACACACTGAGGTGGAAGAGAGTTGGATTCCCATGCGGCAGAAGACGCTCTCTTTTTTCAAAGTAAACAAAAAAAACGAAGATTTTAGCTTAGTGACAGCATTTCATAGATAGTAGCAGTGCTTTGTTAAATGATTTTACTATTTACTGAAGCTTCCCTCGAAAAATGCAGATTAAAGTGTTACAGTAGATATCTTTGCAGACTTAGATTTCCAAGGGTATCAATGTGATAGAGCAAAGAACAATATTGGTAGACATACGTGCAATGAAAACATTGCAAACCTGCGATTTCTCAACATACACTAAATTACATTGGAATAAACATATGTTATGCTTCTTCCCACACTGTCAGTTGATTTATATAATGCTGGCAGGCAAGGCAGTCTACAGTATTACATCTGACATTAGACATGTAAAATACACGTGTGCAGCTGTAACAATAGTTTGCACAGCAACTTTTACTCTGACAGTAGAACTATGGCTGTAGAAGAATGACTATTTAACAGGTAGACTATTAAAGTGTGAAAAAAAAGCTCTTATTCCTTTTAGACTAAACCAATAGCAGTAGCAGCTAATTTTACTAGTAATATATATGATATGTACTGATAACTACTAAAAGGTAACTGTAACATCCATGGAAAATGATGATATGCCTTTGGCAGATCTACAGTGGAGACTATAGTACCGCTTACATCAGCAGCTACTATATTTAGTCTTCCTTTAATGTTTCCTAGCTAAAAGGCAATGGCAAAAAGGCATCAAATCCTTTTTGTGGTCTGCAAAGTTATCCTGCAGCTCCCTGTGGCTACTGACACTTAGGGGTCTATTCACTAAGCTGCCGTAGGCAGCCGAGTGAAAGACCGTCCTGAAGTGAAGTATTCACCTCAGGCTGGTACGGCTGATTTCAGCCGTACATCGGCTGAAATCAGCCGTACATCGGGTGGCTTCACGTGGCTTCGGGTCGGCCGAACATGCTCAGTATGTTCAGCCGACCCGAAGTGCAGAAGGAGTTCGACTCAGCCGATTCAACATCTGAATCGGCTAAGCCCAACCTCCGGCAGGCTAATCGCTGCTGTTCGGTCTATTCTTATAGATGCCGAACAGCAGTGAGTGAATAGCCGAATGCCGTTGAGCGGCATTCGGCTCGGCTGTTCTGCTCGGTCCCTCGGAGGGACCGAGCAGAACAGAAAAATAGTTTAAAAAGTCTAAAATAAAAATAGAAAACCATTGTGCGGAGCTAGCAAGGACAGCTAGCTCCGCCCAATAGTTTTCTAATGGCCGGCGGTTCTGCTGCCTTAAAAAAAAAGCAATAAGATCACGGCTGGCTCCGCTCAGCTGTCAGAAGCAGGCTGTCGGCCGGGCAATGGCCGGCCACTCGGCAAGCTTCGGCTTTCAGCGCTGCCTTCAGTGCGGCGTTAGCAATGCTAATAACTAGTTTTACCAATTTCGTGTAGCAGAGATCCAGAATAAATTGGTGCTATGCCTGTCATACTATCAGATCATTGGAAGTCAGTGGGAGCTATGTTGTGTCTATATTGCCACAGACATGCATGGTGGGGACAACCAGCGTATACCAGTATTTACAAAGTGTTATTGTTGTCTTAAGATTGCTTTAAAGCCCAAATGAACTTTTAGCTTGAATCAGTTAAATACATTCTAGGTGCATCAAAAAAAGTGTGCAAGGTCTTATAGTTAATTTTCCATAAAAAGCAGCCACACCTTCCTTAGAAAAGCCTACAATAGAGAAGCAGTGGTCTCTCTTCAGAGGTCTGACATGCTTCCTACTGAGTCAGACTCATAGCTGTACACTGAGTAAAAATGAATCCTGTCTGCTGATTGGAGAACTCTAGCTCTCACTCAGCAGAGAATGTTCAATCTTATAGCACACACAATAAAAACTGTACTAACTAATACTGTTGAATGTTGCTGTTCTGATATCAAAGTGGGGCTGTTTAATGTGCTCAGTTAAGACAAAGCTCCCACTTATCTCTAATTTGGAGGGACTGTCCTTCCATATGAACCAAATCCATGCGTCCCTCTTTCCTCATCAGTGGCCCCTCTTTTCTACCTTTAAGGAATGCATTATTTAACCACTTCAGGGCCACAATACAGATATAAAAGGCAGCAACCTGAAGTGGTTATACCAAGATCACAGCTGTTGCAGCTGTAGAGCCGCCTGAACGCTTATATGGTGCTGGGAAAGCGGGTGTCTCTCCCCCTCCTTCGAGGCTGCCGGCTATTCCAGGCTTTGCTTTCCCCGGTGTGGCCTCGGACCAGCGAGCTGAGTACTTCAATCATAGTGTTATACTACATTAAAACTTTCACCAAACCTCTGCAACATTGCATTTGTTATTTTGAAATGCTATTAGAAAAGTTGTGAAGAAAGAGCACTTGTGGGTTTATCTGACCTTTTTTTTTGTATATTAATTCGTCATGGATCATGTAACTGGTGGTGTGGCACAAGTGTGCCCTTTCCTTATACACTTTGTGCTGGAAGGTGTCCCTCTTTCTCATCTCACAAAGTTTAGAGGTATGGCTGAGATGCATATAGCATCTAGTGAAGCTCTTGTTTGGGGGATGGGGTGTCCAAGGTTCGCTAAAAGTATAGGCAAGGCACTACTGGTCCAATTTAGAGAGACTAAGAAGATGGGCTTACATTATGGGAATGATGTATTATAGAATTAGAGGCTGTAAATAGTGAAAAATAAAAGTATATATGTAAAAGTAAATATTCACTGATGTTAGTAAATAAAGTCAAGCTGTATTTATTCAATTTAACCTCTCCTGTCCTAACAGACATCTTGTTACTATTTTCCCTCACACATTATTGGGTATGTAGATTGAATATACACCCACCTTATTTACTAACACTAAGTTTCCAGTGTGGACATATACTTTCTAAAGTAACTATTTCCTTTGGAACAGCCTCTATCTCTTTTGTAAATCAAACCCTACCATCCGTGAGTAGCAACACAGATGTTCGTGAAAGGGAGCATTTCTGTGGAGTAGGATAGAGTATGTTTGTGGCTTTAAAGAAAATGTTGAATATGCATACATTAATATGCTGCAATTGGAGTTTGAGAGTCAACCATTATTCTTCTCAAGCATCAGTAGCCTGTCACACATTGCAGAACAGATTATATTTTTTAGTGTTCCGGTGAGTTCAGTAAGCAATATGGAAACTTTTGCATACCTCAGCTAAAGTTGTAAGCCTCAAATACTTATATTATTTCATAAAAATATGTACTTGGCATGTCTATCACAAGTCAAGCGATCACAAGAACAACACAGGCTTCTGTATAAAGGGCTGCCGATAAAGGCCTGCACAGTTCAGATACATTTTATGCAGATTAAATGCATTTAGTGCAGCTCATACAGCTTATGTGCTCAGCAGGGAATCATAGGGTTGGATATCAGTCAACCACAGCCAGCAGCAAAACCACAGGGCACAATCTGCTATTGTGCTTTAGAAGAGTCACTTAATCTAGCCTAATGGGGGAAAAGCCCATGGGACAAATGTCTGTTAAAGGCAGCAACTTACTTGTTCGGTTGAAGTAAAGCTCTGAATACACTTGTATGATAACACTTTATCACTTAAAATGTTATTAATGGCACCAAAATCCTCTTGAATAACTGAATGTTTAGACAGATAGAACAAGACCACTCTCTGGTATCCCCACTTGGGAAAAGCCAAGTAAGATTAGCATTTAAGATACAAATTAGGAGAAAATAGTTTCTCACTTGGTTGAAAAGAGGTCTGTTATTCATGAAAACCAGATTTAAATATACATGTTACACATTTTTAAATGACACACTCAGGCCCCGATATCTACAGCAGCAATGGTACTGCAACATTGATGTAGTCTGTTGGCTATTACTCATGCCTCCGTGGTAATCAATGGCAGAACACATTTAGTGAGATTTTTCCATCTCTATTTGTGATCCAGTACCTAAAATGAAAAGATGACTTGTTCTGCTGAAATAAAGTCTAGGGTTAATGTACTTGTACAGTATAAATCAGTTCATAATTTACTGTTTTACCCCAGGTAACAATTTGTAACAATAATAACAACAATAACAATACATAATAAAATAATACATACAGCAAGATTAAATATTGGTGGTCTATAATTGTAGCTCTTCACATACAATTCCATCTTGGTAGCGCAAGGTTATGTGAACTTAGATAGCAAACTTAAAAATAAAAATTATATGTATATATATATATATATATATAATATTTACAAACTAATTTTTGTTGCAGCAAAGTGACATTAGAAAAAAAAGTTAAATTTTTCTTTTTTACTTTTGACAGTCCACAGAAACAGCCCCCAATGCCTTGACCTACTAACACCCAATGGTCAGCGCTGCCATGGAGTATAACCAGGAAAAGAAAATTACGGTAAGTATGGTTAAATTTTCAGTTTTATTTGAAAAAAAAACACAACATAGGTTTTTGCCAAGTTAAAAAAAAAAATGTCCATCGATGTAATCCCAAGGTCAATCACATTGTCCAGTAATGTAGATCCATGTCAATCACGATGGACAACAGCCGCCGACTCGCTGAAAGAAAAAATACCCGACACCTGCCATCACAACCATTCCTGACAAACTCTCACCTCAAAATGACAGCTCTGACCCAAATGTGAACAAAGGAGCAAGTCATGACATCACGGGACTTGTTTCGCCCATTTGTTGACATTCGGTAGCAGAGTTGTTATTATGACAGTTCTGCTCCTGAATGTCAACAAAGGATCGGAACAAGTCCTGTGATATTACAACTCGTTCCTAAATTAATTCAGAATAACATTTGGAAAACAATTTCGGATACATCCAACATTTTTTGTTATCGAAAACTCAGATACGCTCGGATTAGTTCTTCATTTTTTTCCTTTCGGATGCGTCCAATTTCAATTCAGAACGAAACAAATCTTAAATGTCTAAAAATTACTCTCACTTCATGTTGGGTAAAACAGCAGGTAAGGAAGTCAGGTAAAATCTCTCTAGGGGAGCCCCAGATAGCTGGGAAAAAAAACGTAATCCTTGCCCACTCTATTAAAATGTTTTGGCTGGATATATGCAGTGCAAACATTTGAAAGGGTTATGTGTGATGGGTAATGAAAGTGAAAATGCTATATGAATCCGGGAAACAATTAGTACAAATATATATTTCGCTCATCCAAAATTAACAGAAATGTCATCCAAATTCATCTAAATCCTGAAACGAATTGACTTTCGGACCCGTATCACAAAAAACTAAATAACGAAAAATTGGAAACGAAACGAACTGAACTTTTTGCCGGCTTACATGTCTAGTAATTCTCCAACAGCAACACAGACAGACATAAAAATGTAGGTTTTTTAGAACAGTAGTGTAAGCCTAGACATCCTGATAGATTTTTATTTCTGTCTGTGTCCCAGTTGCATATTTTCTCTCACTTTCTGTCACTTTTCTGGAGAAACTGTCCTTACTGTGACTGGAAGAGAGCATACATCTCTCTAACGGAGCCCAGGATAGCAGTAAAAACCAGACAGGGGTTCTATTTCTTCACCACTCTATCCAAAACTGAAAAAAACATTTTTGGCTTGACATACATTATAATGCTGTTTTCAACCCCTCTTGTTTAAAAAGTAGTTACAAGGCCTGTTTATAAATATTTGACACACTGAAATAGGCGAATCCAACTAAAATGCAGTTATTTCCCAACAAAAATCCCACATCTGACATATTCATGTAGCTGTTTAAATGTTTAGTTGGTCTATTACATGATTACATGACTGAAGTGAACACAACTTTGTCTTATTCACTAAGCTAAATAAATATTCACTTTGCAAAGTGAAAATGCTCTACTCAAATAAACCAAACCCATACGAGCTAGCTCTCCCATTCTCCAGCTAAAAACAAAACACTCCTTGTCTTACCTTAACAGTTGTTAAAGGAGAACTATGAGGTGAGTGCTTTTCACTCACCTCATACTTCTAGCCGACCTGTGACAATGAGACTGTCACAGGTCGGCTCAATAGATCGGGAAGTGAGCGAACACATACCGGCATTCTCTGCCGTGACAGGGGAGGTGCTGGATTCCCCCCTCCCCACTCCGATCCGCCAGCACTGACTGGCAGATCGGACGGGGGAGGGGGCGAGTACAGCTGGCTCTGCCTCTGGATAGCCAGAGCCAGCTGTCACTCTCGCAGCTGGGCGGATCCAGACATAATTGTCGGGATCCGCTTCAGCTGCGGCATCTCAGTATACCGCAGTAGCTCGCGGTTTACTGTGGAGTCTCAGTATACCTCGAGCTGTAGCTCGTGGTATACAGAGCTTAGGGTGACGGGAGGATGCTAGTTTGTGTCATCCCGTTACCCTAAGGAGAACTATGGGGAAAAGCCTTAACCCCATAGTTCTCCTTTAAGAAGGAGACATAGAAATTGCCCTGAACCACTGGGAGGTACCTATAATGGCATTGGCTAATATGCAAATTTTAAACAGCAAGCTTGTAAAGTTGTGAGAAATTGAGAACAACACTGTGTGCTTAAAAAAACTTCAAGAATAATGTCAACTATAACCTACAACCAGGGCTGTCCATATAATGAGGCAACACAAGGCTCTTATCTCAGGCAGCATCTCGTTGGGTCTGCTGCACAATGTTTGTAGTTTACCTGCCACCCCCTTTCCTGACCTTTCACCAGAGTGTCCCAGGTTGCTAAGAGCATGGTGGGGAGATGTGTAAGGGCCATAAACATCAATTTGTGGTTGGTAAGTGGATGGTGTGTGTGGTCATGAATAGTGATGAGCCGAACAGGCCAGAGTTTGGTTCGAATTCGAACTCAATGCAAGTCTATGAGGGTAGAACTTTCAAAAACAATTGTCCCCTTTAAGAAGGCTTATATGCAAGTTATTGTCCATAAACAGTGTATGGGGATTCGGGTACTGCTCTGGGGACAGGAATCAATGAAAAAAAACCTTTTAAAAAGCAACAGTGGTTTTAACATCACTTAAAGGGTAACAATAAAAATGAAAAATTCCTTCAAATATCGTGCCTGGGGGGTCCCCTTAACCTGCCTGTGAAGTGGCACATCTGTACAATGTATAGAACCTGCTGCAGCAAAACTGACATTTCTAAAGAAATAAAATGCCATTTTTAATTTTTTTATTTTTAAAGCGTGCAGTTCTCCCTCCCAAACAATACCAGACCCTTTAGGTCTAGTAGGAATGTTTGGAGGGCCAATTTTTTTTTTTTTAAAGGCGTGTGGTTCCCCCCAAAAGTCATACCAGACCATTAAGGTCTGGTAGAAATATTTAAGAGGGACCCCGTGTAAAAAAAAAATAAAAAAATTGTGTGGGGTTCCCCCTTAAAGTCATATTAGGCCCTTAAGTCCTGGTAGGAATTCTAAGGAGGAACCCCACCCCCAAAAATGAGGGGGAAAAAACCGTGGGGTCTCCACTAAAATTCCATACCAGACCCTTGATCCAAGCATATGCCTGGCAGGCCCGGAAAGTGGGGGACGAGCGAGCGCCCCCCCTCCCATATCAGGCCACAAGCCCTCGGCACTGGGAGGGTGCTTTTCCAGGGTCGCCCCTGGAAAAGCACCTTGTCACCGCGCCGTTGGCCTTTTCCCCACAAGCCCTGGGGCGTTGGTTGTGGGGGTGCGGGCAGGGGGCTTATTCACATCAGGGTATCCCTTTAATAAAGGGGTACCGAGATGCTGCCCCCCCTTGTGAATGAGTAAGGGGTACTTGCACCCCTACCCATTCACTAAATGGTTAAAAAAAATTGTAACTAAAAAAACAAAAATTGATCCACTGACGTAATCCAGGGTCAATCACGACGTCCAGCGCTGTCCACCATCACAACTCGACGAAAAAAACCAATAAAAAATAAATAGAAATCTTTTTTTTTTTTAAACGATGACCGCCATCCCACCGCAGAATGGCATTTTGACAAATGCCAGTAACATATAAACATTTGGGCGGACAGTCATCATGACTTTGCCCAATCATGGTTTCACAGTTCTCTGTGCCCTGATCGGGCAAAGTCTTGCATCTGACCTGTGGTCAGGTGCAAGGCTTTAGCCAATCAGAACTTACAAGGCACAGTGAGTTGTGCGGGATTCTCGGCAGGTGAATAGGCTGCCGAACACCCTGACAGTTCGTGTGTTCGCCAAACACACTCCCCACTCGGACTCCTTTGGAATGTTCCTCAGTGTTGGTCTGACTGGGCATTCCCCACCAACCTACACACACAAGCAGCTCCTTCTCCTTTTCTCCTGTTATCAAGGCAGTCAAGGGCACAAAGGCAATCATGGAACTGCAGATGTAATCCCTGTAGAGCAGCCCCTGTAGAGCTCAAAATTTTAGGTTTCAACAGCTGCTTTGAGGAATTTTGAGAGACATGGTGACATGTTTTCTCTGGACAAGGTGGGAGGCAAATCACGCAACGATTGTGGACACTGCTAAGAAGAATCCTTTAGAGCCAGAATGAAGAAAGCAAGTGTAAGTGTAAATTATTTCAGACTCCAGCTAGAAGCCATTTTGTGAAGGTCTATACCTTAATGAGATGTGGCACATTCTTTAAAATGGAGCAAGAGGCAATTCCAGCTTTGTGCAGGCAAGCTCTATAAATAGACCATGCTGTCTATTAGAAGAAAAGATCAGCAGTGTTTGTAAAAGAGAATATAGTGTTGAAAAAGGTTTCTTATTGCTAAAAAATATTAAAAATGATAAGAAGAATGGTGTTTATAGCTGCAGGTACATAAACAGATTGTATAAGGTAAAAGTGAAAGTTATAAAAGGAAGGTAGTGGAGAATACAAAGCAGAGTGCTTAAAGTGACTCTCAACTCGGGAGTTACATTTTCAAAATCCATTCAAGTACCTTAACTATTAACAAAAATGTATCTTATTTGTGTATCACTTGGCTGTGTTGTAAAGTAGCCACCAAACCATGATGGACTATAATCTCACGTATAGAGATTGTAGTCTATCGCAAGAGCGAGCTTGGATCGGTGGCTACTTTACAACACACACAGGGACCATGGGGAAGAAAAGTAGCCACCCTCCAGAAGGAAGGACAGTGTCAGCACCAAATTCAGAGATGATTTGAGGATCTACAGCTGAGTGATACTCAAAGTTAAGTGTCACTTAAAAAGTTGCTATGGTGACTGTAAAAAAGGAAAAAAAAAAACCTAAAAAATAAGATTCTAAAAAAGAATTAAACAAAAAAGGAGTTTGTGACTGGTAGTGAACCAATGATGTCTTCTTTGTTGTACAATGGCAAAAAGTACAAGAGATAAACTTTCATGTCTTATTTATTTATTACCGGTTAGCATGTATAACTGTTACATTTCTTTAAACATTATAGCTGTTTACCACTAGGAAACATCTAGGTTAAGGATTAAATATATTAACTACTAACATTAACTTTAAATATAGAGATCTTCTTATCACCTTGTTTGGGTAAATATCAAATGGTTTCATCCTTTCCATGATGCCACCGTTCTCCACGATTTGAAATACCTTACAAACTGCTAGAACTATTAGTGCTAAAATGTACTTATAACAAATTTTTTTTTCTAGTTTTGGATAGAGTAAGGAAGGGTTAAAAATCAGGATTTTTTTTACCATCTGTGTACTACTGGGGAGATTTCCCTTCACTTCCTGCCCTAGAGACAGGGCAGGATTTACTCTCCCTGCCGCCC
>NW_017306807.1:426487-430610 GCF_000935625.1 Nanorana parkeri
GTTTATTTTGAATAATTATTTTCTTATTTTTTAATAATTTGTTTCTTATTATTTTTTACTTTTTAATCACCTTTTCATTTAATTATTTCATATTATTTTTTTAAATTTTTATTTATTTAATTTTTTTAATCAATTACATTTTTGTTTCACCTAACTTTATTGCTATCACACAGGAGAAAACAATCCCCTGTGTGATAGCAATTGGAGGTGACAGGTTCTCTTTATTGACCCTTACACCTCCAATACAGGAGTTCTAGCACAGTACTGTGCTGGAACTCCAGTGACAGGTGAGAGAGGAAGAGCACAGCTCTTCCCCCTCACTGTCTATAGTCTACACGGAGCGGCAGGGTTACTTTTAACCCGGCTGCTCTGCTCACTGCAGTCAGAGACTCGGCGGCGGAGGACGGAACTAGTGGAGAGAGGTAAGTGCAGGGGGGAGGGGAAGAGGCTGCACACTGTTTACATGTGTAATCGGCGACATCGCCAAGTTCACATGTAAACGAAAAATCGGCTGCCTCACTCTACATTCAGTCCTGCTTGTACAAAGCTGGACTGAATGTAGAAAGGACAACTTCCACACAAGAACACCGCTGCTGCCCCTCTGTGCCCAGCCGCCCCGAGGCCGGGCCTTGGTGGCCTTGTGGGGAATCCGGGCCTGCCTAGAGATGCAACAGGAAGTTAGAGTGAATTTCCTTAAAGTGAGGGGACTTTTCCTCTTATACAGTTTTCTCCAGAACAGGTGTGCCTAGTAAAATACCTATCTTCACCTTGTGTTCTGGTGACAACTTTCTGTTTTAAATGACAGTAGTCACTAGAAGGGATGAGCTCAGGTTCAGAGCGGGTAGCAGCCCAGAAGGAGCTACTCATGAACATAGGGAGGCTCCTTTTACGGTCCCTTCCAATTGGCTGCAAGTGGGGAATTCCCCTTCTTCAGCTTGACATAAGCAATGAGACGTGATGCAGTGACGTAGATGACATTATATGGCTACATGCCTTTATTTAGTAAATTACATTGACCTAATATGGATATAAGGTCCGAACAAGCATCTCACCACTTTGTTTACATGCAGCTGCAGGGCGGGGAATGCCTGAGCCACAGGTGATTGGGTGGAAGTGCCCATGGCACCTACTTGTTCGGAGAAGCTCAGATCCAGACCGAGTTCGGTCCCAGCCTGAGCTCATCCTTAGTCATCAGTTAAAATTGTGGGGTGAATTTCCTGAGTGGGGACAAAGACATAGAGAGCACAACCTTTCCCTATTTTATGCTAAACTTCTTTTATCTATTCTTTACATACACCTTAAAGCAGAAGTGGCATAGCCACTAGTATGTTTAGACTAGTATGTTTTCCATGCTTTATCCTTTACTATGTTGTCTGCTTCTGTTACTGCCCTCAAGTTTTTTTTTTATTATGCACAGTATGCTAAGTATGCTAAGTAAATCAGTGGTGCAAAAAGTAGATCTTTCAGGACAGAACACGGGGAAGTTGCTGAGGGTCAAAGCAAGGCATAGTGACAGTTTCCCTTGAATCTTTTGTGTGGTCATTTGATATCACACAGATGACATAAATGCACGAGTCCAGATAAAATATGGGAAAGCATCACAGCACCGTGCTCTAGTTCTAAGCAGCTTGCCGCAGAGGATTTACTTTTTCCAACTCTGTTCTACTCAGCATGCTTACAAACCTCAAGGTATAAAACATTGGGGCGGTAACAGGGGGTGGGGAGAACTGTATTTCCCACACCACTGAAAAGAGAACAGCATAAGTAAAGAAACAGTTTCAGATTTTTTCCTAATACACTCTAAAGATATTGCTTAACTCATGAAAAAAGAAATGTAATTTCCAATTATCACAAATTTGCGCTCTAATAATTACCTAATTGCACTGGTACACAGGGCAAAGCAAGCAAAATAGTGCTGTAAGCTGTCAGTGATTTGCATTGCAGTTGAGTCATGAACATTTGGGTATGCATAGATTAAGATTGTCATGCATTATAACTTATGTAGCATGTTCAAAGAACCAAAAATCCAGCTACTTTACCAGTTGGAATGTTTTGGTGGATTTATCATCATAGGTCATAAAATAAGCTGTATTAATAAATTGATGAGTGTATGGCCCCTTTCACACGGGCTGATCAGGAGAGGATCCTCTCCTTATCAGAGCAGTATGGAACAGATGTCCCCGCAAGATGGAGGAAAGAACTGAAACTTACGGACCCCATGTCAGTCCATGGGGAATCGGATATAAATGGACATGTGCCCGTTTACATCAGATCACCCCCAATCCGGCACAATCAGGTCCGGTGCAATAGATCTCTGATCCATTTGTTTTTCCGGACCTGGCCGGAGGCGGGGGTAACTGAGTGTTAACGGACTCCCGTCCATTTACACATGGCTGCCCATTGAGTTACATTGGGCATCCACTTGGATCCGCTTCAAAAACTCACGGGTGGACCTGATCGGACTGGCCGTGTGAAATGGGCCTTAGTCAGGTGAAAAAAATCTTTTAGAGCCCTTTCACACGGGCTCTCCCATCAGGTCTGTCTGTCTGTTTTTCAGGTGGACCTGATCGGAATCCAAATGTTAGTTTATGGGCAGCCGGATCTAAACAGACGAGCATCCATTTACATTGGGTTACCCTAAGCTCTGGTTGGGTCTGGGAAAACAAATGAATCAGAGTTCCGTTTCGCCAGACCTGATTGTGCCAGATAAGGGGTAATTTGATGCAAACGTACACAAGCCCGTGTTCGTCCAGTCTTTTCCTCCATCTTGTGATGGAGATAAAAACTGAAATGACCAGACCCATGTCACAGAACTCTGATTAATTTGTTTTTACGGACCAGCCAGAGCAGGGGGTAACAGGCTGTAAATGGACACCCGTCCATTAAGATATGGCTGCCCATAGACTAAAATTGGGCTTCCGATCAGGTCCATCTGAAAAACTGACAGGCAGACCTGACCTTACCTGTGTGAAAGGTCTCTTAAAGGTCAGACAATGTGCAAAAAATAAATATGTACCTTTATTGGACTAGGACATTCAGATCTGTAAAAATGTATTTCTATTGTGAATTTAATCAGTACAAGTAGGGGTTTTAATTTTCATTCTCTTGTCTAGTTTTTATTTAGAGTTCATACCCTCTGAAAAGGATACTCCTGTAAATAAATCTACTTATTTTAGGTTTCCCTTTTTACTGTTTTTGATCTATGCGTCTGATTTTTCTTTATATTTTAGGTGAGGTTTATTTTCTTTATTGCATTTTTCACCTGCAGTAATTCAGATATTTTGACATTTCCCATGAAAGCAGTGATTAGACCTTACTGAAAGAAACAATTAGGCATTCTTGCACTGCTATTTTAACTTGCTATCCAGCGGCAGAGCTATGTTCTTATTATTTCCTTGTCAAAGGTAACTAAGCACATATACTGTAGCTTTGAAGCTGTGTCAGTTACTCATGCTGTGCTGTCATCTTCCTTCTGTGGCTTTGGACCAAACAGCACAGCTTGAGCAATCCACTGTTTGGTCTGGAAAGTGACAGTTATCTGCTCGCTGTAGGTGAGAAAGAGCTTGATGAAAACACGGCTACAAAAGACATGTTCTTACACCTACAGCAAATGATTGCTGCAAAGCTCCTTCCTGTGGTGCTCTCTCACTCACCACACAAACCATATGCATAGGACTGTGCCATGCGGGAACTATTATAGTATAATATGATCCTTATAATTGATATTTTTACTACAACTAATAATAATAAAGGTGAATGATCATGTATTGGTATTTTTTAAGACAAATGTGCAAATTTGAAATATGTTTATAAGCTTTAGCTAGGGCAAGATGGGGGGGCGGGGCACTTTTTGGAAGAATAAGAAAAGAAAACAATTTGCTGTGATTTATTACAATTATATTTTTAGGAAATGAGTGTTATCCAAGAGATATACCCCAAAATATATTCATATAATTTTGTCTAATTCTCCATATTCTCAGGAATACATAGGGCCCGAATACACAGTACATAGGCGTTGATGTTAATGTGTGTTAATGCATAGGTTTTCATTGCATATGCATTTTCATACGTTAAAAGGAAATTTTGCCTTTGGGTACAAAAGATAAAGGTGAACTAACCCCCC
>NW_017306807.1:430662-460690 GCF_000935625.1 Nanorana parkeri
AAAAAAAGAGGAAAACCCCCCCCCCCCCCCCCCCCTTTATCTTCTGCACTTAGCTGCAAGGATAACCATCAACCGCTGCTCATACCAGCTGCTATAACAGTCCCTTGAAAACCTTGTTACACACTCCAGGATGCTGTGTAGCAACATAATGCTTGCAATGGTCAATGGTCATTGCTCAGCACTGCCATGTGGACGTGATGACTAGTGGGAACCTCTTCTGAGCCTTCTTTCCTCCAGGACACTGTCCTACAGTAAAAAAGAGATTCTCATTGGTTCATTGGTCAGCGCAGTTGCTTTTGCCTTGTTATGTATATCCACAACTGTGTAGAGAAGTTCTCAAGTGTTGAGAGCGTTTTATCGGCTGCTGTGAGCAGTGGGCGATAGTTATTCTTGGGTGGGTGATGGTTCTTCTTGAAGCTAAGTGGAACAGATACCAGTAATGGAGGGGGGGGCTTACTGGTATCTGTTCATCTTTTCATGAAAAGATGAACTAACCCTTTAAGATGCCTTGTGTTTAGGCAGCTCATTCATTCTAAATGGGCTGGCAATGCACCTCAGTGCACTAAAAAACGTATCCGCACGTTTTACGTATCCGCACGTTTTAACGTTTTACCACAATGAATAGATAGTTCACATCTCTGCTGGGGTGTCATTCTCTCTGAAAAGCACCACAGTACGGTGCACATATATCCATGGGTTAATGCATGTTGTGGTAATGCAGGGCGATATGCCCATTTTACTGAGTGCTACTGCAACACATAGGGGTCTATTCACTAAACTGCCGAAGGATCTAGCCGTAGCTTCGGCTGATCCTTCGGCTAGCTTCGGCCCCAGGACCCCTTCGGTTCAGTAGAACCGAAGGGGTGCTTTACGGGCTATTCACTATAGCCCGTACAGCTCCCGAAGTCGGCGGGGCGGCTCAGCCGAGCTGAGCCGAAGGCATATGCTTTGGTTCGACTGAGCCGAGGTGAAAGCCGAAGCTGGACAGCCTGCTTCTGACAGCTAGGCGGAGCCAGCCGTGATGTTACGGCTGGCTCCGGCCACTTGCAGAGAGATCAGTGTCCCTGGTTACCAGGTAACCAGGGACACTGATCTCAAGACATCCTAATTCTCCCGAGCGCTCTAGGAGTCTCCCGCTCCCGGCCGCCCAGGAGAGAAACACTGCTTTTTCTTTTTTAATTCTGACACGGAGCCGTGTCAGAATTTAAAAAAAAAAAATTCACCATATATAGCCAATAGGAATGCATTGCTAGATTCCTATTGGCTTTTTCAATTTGCAATAGCCAATAGCAAACTAGCTATTGTACCCGCCCACTGCTGCAGTTCTCCATCAGGTCCCCACTAGTGATTGACAGCAGCAGCGAGCGGGTACAATCGCTAGTTTGCTATTGGCTATTGCAAATTGAAATAGCCAATAGGAATCTAGCAATGCATTCCTATGGCCAAATCTTTTTTTTTTTCTTTTGACGACAGCAGAACCGACTTTTGAGCATGTTCGGCCGACCCGAAGCCACGCGAAGCCACCCGATGTACGGCTGAATTCAGCCGATATACGGCTGAAATCAGCCATACCAGCCTGAGGTGAATAGCCGAACAGCGTTCGGCTCACTTCACTTCAGGTCGGTCATTCACTCGGCTGCCTACGGCAGCTTAGTGAATAGACCCCATACTGTTTGTGTGACTAGGCCATAAGCATGACCCTGCAATAGGAATCCCATATGCTTCTAAAGTTTCTCATTAAATATGTAATTTTTTACAGAAGAACTCTGGGTAGTTGTTTTCATTAACAGTAGACATGTAAGCCGGCAAAAAAATTTGTTTGTTTAGTTTCTGACTTTTTGTTATCTAGTTTTTTAGGATTTTGGTCAGAAAGTCAACTCGTTTCAGTATTCGGATTCTGACGAATCCTAATTTTGGTTAATTTAGTATGAGTTAAATGTAAGAACGAAAATTAATTGCAGAAAATTTTTTAAAAAAGTGACATGTTTAATTTTTATTTCTGACAACCCACAGAAACAAACAAAACAAAAACATGGAGCCCCCCCTAAAATTCCTACCAGACCCTTGATCCAAGCAGCAGCCTGGCAGAGCAGGAAAGGGGGGGGCGAGCATGTGCCCTCCAGCCTGCACCATTATAGGCCACATGCCCTCACTAAGGGGAGGGGAGGGTGCTTTGGTGTGGGGGGGGGGGGGGGTATGAGGCTGGAAGGACTGGTCTAACAGCAAACTGGCTCTGATGAAAAAGTATGTCTTTGTTATTTTCAGCAATAGACCATAAAGAGCCCTTAACCCTTGCAGTGCTGGGGTAGCCCCATGGCACCGGTTAAAAAGACATTTACCTAGAGTTCTTCTAGTTCTTCTAGGATGCTCGTACTCGTGAAAATGCCTGATATCGGTGTTTTAAGTTTTTAAATGAGGCCGGCTGCTGTAAGGTCCTGCGTTTGCTGGGGACCTCACGGCAGCTTGCTGGGGACCTTGCAGTAACTGTTTAGAGCACCGGCCTGGGCATTTCCTCCTCCCATCGCTCGAACAACCATGATGAGCACCCATCGCCCACACAGCCTGGTAAGATTGCACACAGCTCTGGTAAGACCCAGTCATCAGCACAGCCCTGGTGAGCACTCACCGCCCGCACAGCCCTGGTGAGACCGCGCACAGCCCTGGTGAGATTGCTCAAAGCCCTGGTGAAACCACACACAGCCCTTGTGAGATTGCACACAGCCTTGGTGAGATTGCACACAGCCCTGGTGAGACACCACACACAGCCCTGGTGAGACTGCGTGCAACTCTGGTGAAACTGCGCACAGCCCTGGTGAGACCCCGCACAGCCCTAATGAAACTGCACAGCCCTGATGAGATGCCGCACACAGCCCTGGTGAGACTGCACAGCCTTGGTGAGACCCCACACAGCCCTGGTGAGAATGCACCGCCCTGGTGAGACCCGGCACAGCCTTGGTAAGACATTACTCAGCCTTGGTGAGACCACATAGCACTGGTAAGACCGCACACAGCCTTGGAGAGACCGCACATAGCCCTGGTGAGACCCTGCACAGCCATGGTGAGCAACAAAAAGTATGTTTCTTCATATTATTCTGCATTGCTGTATAATGCATTGTTGGGATTGTAGTCCTCTATAGCTGGTGTTATTCTGCATTGCTATATAATGTATTGCTGGGATTTGTTGTCCTCTGCAGAAAAATGGTGACAGTGCATCCCTATAGAAAACTCTTCTTCCAAGTAACAGAACGGTTCAGGACCCAATCCGTGTTTTCTGTTACTCTTGCTTCTGGAAAGTTTTTCTATAAATGCAGTAACCCATTGCAGCCTATCAAAGAGTCCATCTTGTACTATTCTGCTAATCCCAATGAGTTTTGATTGATTGATATGGGTTATCGATAAAGGCAAATGGAAAGCAAAATGAATTTCTAACTGCTATTGAAAACATGCAACAGTGTTTTATAAACTGAGAGATGTAGCATCCACCATTAACAACTCATGTCAGAATTGTGAATATGTATTTCTTTTTAGTTTTTCTTATTAAAGGGGTAGTACATGACCTGTTTTTCAAGCCGACCTGCAGATAAGCCAATCACAGTTGCCTATGCAGTGAACAGTTAATGGCACAGGAGCTTTAAAACAGGTTAAGCAGCTAAAACAAATCCCGTCTCAATAGCATTTTTAATCTAAAAGATGATCAGCTCCTAACAAACACTCTCTGTGAAATGTCGTTCTTCTCCTCTTCATGCCATACAGAGCTAAAAAGGCACTAACTAAAGAATTATAAGCTTAGTACCTAATCTGCTCAGTAGATAATCATCTTGTGTAGAAAAAGGGCTGTCTCAGTTGCCACTCACGTGCCACCACCACCATATACGTGAATGTTAAATCCACGATATGTGGATTTAATATGGATTATTGTATCAAATACCACTTGTAAGCAGATGTGGGCAACTGGCCCTCCAGCTGTTGTGGAACTACAAGTCCCATGAGGCATTGCAAGACTGACAGTTACAGGCATGACTCCCAGAGACATGTTGGGATTTGTAGTTAAAGCACATCTGTAGGACCGGAGTTGGAGTTGCCCACCTCTGCTGTGTAAGTGATTGTTGTTAATATATTGCCCAAAACTTGCTTGGTCACCCCTGCTATAATTTGAAGGTATGTTCCGATACCATTTTTTCAAGACCAAGTACAGGTACTTTCCCTCAGGTAATCGCCAATACCAATTACTGATACTTTTTCTTAAAGGGACATGTGACATTTTTTCTAAAACAATACAGACTAATGATTATAGGGCAGTTTCTTTACAATTATGAAGAATTGTAACTCAATCCATGATTAATCAGCAATGGAGAATGACAACCAGCAATAGAGGACTACATATACCATCAATCCATGATTATACAGCAATGGAGAATGGCAACCGGCTAAAGATGACCACAAATGTCGTCAGTCCATGATTATTCAGCAATGGAGAATGACAACCAGCAATAAAGTACTACAGATCTCATCAATCCATGATTATACAGCAATTATACAGGGCTGCGTGCGATCTCACCAGGGCTGCGTTTGGGTCTCACCAGGGCTGCGTTTGGGTCTCACCAGGGCTGCGTTTGGGTCTCACCAGGGCTGTGTGTATTTCTTACCAGGGCTGTATGCAGGTCTCACCAGGACTGCGTTTGGGTCTCACCAGGGCTGCGTTTGGGTCTCACCAGAGCTGCGTTTTGGTCTTACCAGGGCTGTGTGCAGATCTCATCAGGGCTGCATGCTGGGTCTCACCAAAGCTGCGTGCAGATCCTACCAGGGCTGCGATTGGGTCTCACCAGGACTGCATGCAGATCTCACTAGGGCTGCGTGCAGGGTCTCACCAAGGCTGCGTGCAGGGTCTCACCAGGGCTGCGTGCAGGGTCTCACCAGGGCTGCAAGTGGGTGCCAGGCTCCCCAGCACTCTGCCGGTGTGTGCGGGGCTCTCCAGGGCTCTGCAGGTGGGTGCTGAGCTTGTGCTGGGCTCCAGGGCTGTACGTGCGGTGTGGGGCTGTTCATTGCTGTGTCAGTCTCTGCGTGCGTCGGGAAAAAGGAGGAGGAGATGTGGGGCCAGACCGGTGCTGTCAAAGACAGCTGCCGCAAGGTCCCCAACAGGCTGCCTGAGTTCCCCAATAAGCACGGGACCTCAGGCAGCCGAGCTTGTTTAAAATTTAAAGGGCTGGTATTGGACTTTAGTATTGGGGCATTTTCACGAGTACAAGTACTCATGAAATTGCCCTGTATCGGCCCTTATACAGATACTAGAATCGATATCGGGACATCCCTAATTAATTGTATATCTTTTTATATTAGATCATCACACTGTACCGATTTCTGGGTGTGTTTTATTTATTAATCAAAGAATTTACAAAAAATATATTGCCCCAAATTTTTGGTCTATGACCATCGATATAAAAAATCTTACAGGAACCTCTGCAGCAGAAGAGGGACCATGAAATTGATATTTGAATAATAACAACTATTCTTCAAGTTCAGCCCCAAGCTGGAAGGACACTCTGTTACTTCACATTTATTCTGCAGTAATTACTCCATTTAAGACCTCCTCTAAAGGACATCAGGGATCAATTAAAGAATTCCCCAACGGCACTTGGTTTCATGTATGGAAAACAAATCAGCAGATGCTAATTAGAAATATGCTTTATTTCTCTCATTCATTTCAGGATGAAGATGTGTATCGAGAAACATTATCTGTTTTATTATGTGCCTTGTGACGGGTCTGTTAATGCAATCCCTTCTGAATAAATGCAAACTATCCATGAGGCTGGACATGAGTGCAAATGGTGTGGAGGGGGCTCTTGGCCTGCGTGTGTGCGCCACACACCTGATACCAGCTTAATGCCTCACAAATGACATTTTATCTCTGGATCTATCACTCAAACTGCTCAGCAATTAAATCCATACAGCTTCAGGCCTTGATTTCATCTCCATATGACTCTGGTTTATATTATACATACATATGAATGTTTTCTAAATGACACTCCATAGTTCATTATTTATCTAGTAGTTGATACAGTTCTGGATTTTGAACGTTTATTTTTTAAATTCACACTAAGTAAAAGTGTTAGGATGGCTTGTTTATGATGATTTGCTAATACTGTCACCAAGGATTCACACATTTATCCAATTGAATCCATTTAGAAAATGTGCAAATCCTGGGTGAAAGTTGTGTGCATCGTGTCTAAAAACATTTATAAATAGACCCCAAGTCGGCATTCACACCTGGGCATCAGCGTTTTCAGTCTTTTTTTTTTTAGCATTTTGAGCATTTGTACGTGCATATATACTCATGTTTGAGCGTTTTGCACGTGTTCAGCTTCAAGTGTTTTTTTTATTTGGCCCAATGGAAAGCAGTAGCATCTGTAATGTTATACAAAAATGCCAGAAAACGATCCAAAACCGTTTGTGATGTGTGTTTTAAGGTGTTTCCATTAAAGTCTACAGAGCGCTCAGATGTGAGCAGGGGCCATTGAAAACAATGAGATTCTTTGTACTGAGCGTTTTGCAGCTTCGAGCTACAAAGTACCAGGGTGTAAATGGGACATAAGTGTATACTATAATGAGACATGGAAACAATATTACAAATGTACCGAAATGACATACAAGTTTATTCATTTGTTCTTTCATTACCGGGTACCAAGATAGTTTGCATCATATATACAGGGCCGTCTTTAATACTGATTGGACCCAGGGCAAACATTTTCTAGGGCTTCCCGCTCCTACCCACCCCGACACCCTAAACCAACAACCCCCACAAAACACCCCCCTACCAACCGCCGCCATGGAATTTCGCGCATGCATACGCCTATACGTCAGGGGCGGAGCAACACTATGCAATACCGATCGCACAGTAGACAGAAGGGTGGCAGTATCTTTTGCGTGCTCAAGGGCAGGGCCGGTGCAATAATTATTGTGTAGTGTACACAGGTGAAGGTGCATTTTTCTGCTGTCAGTTCTAAGATGCAGGGCCAGTGGTAGGAGTTTTGCAGCACAGGACCTGCTTTGGGCCCAACAACAATGACTAGGCCCTGGGCAGCTGCCCCTTTTGCCCTGCATTAAAGACAGCCCTGCATATATACCAATATATTGTGAAAATATTGCTCTTTTAACCCTGCATTTCTGTAGGGTACGATTGCATAATGTTTTAGGTGAAAATTATATGCATTATTCTGTTGATGGTGAAATAATTGATATCTTGATTGATTTCTTTCACAAATTCTTTCTTTAGATCAATGAAAACAATACAAAGTATCACCAGTAAACTCAAATTTAACAAGTGACAAAACAATCCAGTATATAGATGTTATAGCCAAATGAAGAGAAATAACAACCAGTATACAAATGAAAGTGATTTTACATTTGCTTTTGTGATTTTTTTTTTTTTGCCTTTAGTTTTCCTGTCTTTTACTTCAATGTAAATACTGTATTATAGCAAAAGAAAAAACTTTACATACACTGTGTGTCCAAGCTCGAACAGAACAAAGCATGCATATTAATGCAAAGCCGTGACAGTTGTTCCAGTGATGTTCTTCATTGTATATGTGCAAATTGTTGTGAGTAAATGTGTTGGAGCTGCCTTTTTTTCATATGGAAAAATATACATACATTGTCAATTGATTTTTATATATTGGGATGCTGATTGTTCTCTCTAAAAATGCTTTTTTTGTCCTTTTGCTCCATGTGTTTACTTGCATCACTATCTCCTCTACATGAAATAAATGCAACACAGAAAAAATGTGATCTGACACCAAACACATCTTTTATTTTACTCAAAGTATTATATTGTGCATAGATTCTTTGTGTGTCATCACATGCGTTTAGCATAACTGGCATATGTTATCATCTACAAAAGGGCATTGCATATTCAAACCCACTGCTGGCCAGAATTCCCTTGAGGGATGCAGTCTGGGCAAGCTTTAGGAAATCACTTTGGTTATTATCACTGGGTCATCAATCACCACAAAAAGCTTAATACAGCATGCAGTCCAAATAGAACAGAATTCCTTCCAAATGCTGGTATAAACATGAAACCTGGAAGGTAGACTATAAAATAAACGCAGACTGGATTTTATAATAGCTGAGGTGAATCATAACACTGAAGAATATGCAGCCCCAATTTAACAAAGCAGGGAATATATTGCTGGTAGGTTTGCTTAAGTCAAGTGACCTTTCCTGGTGTCTGTTCAAATCACAATTCATTGTGTAAATAAAATGTATGCTTTACACCAAATAATATTGCTGCCTTGGATCTTGTTCTTGTCTGTACCCAGTGACAGGAGACACAAAAAAAGATTCCAGACCCACAGAAGCTTTTTTTTTTGCTTATCTTTTAATTTAAGGGAGATTAACTCTGGCTCTAATTAAACTGGATTTCTGCTACAGTCCCATGAGCAAAAGTGGACTGCATTAACTCTTCTGTCACATGTAGAATGGGCAACAAAGAATGTGTCTCTTTTAACAGATAATTTCTAATAATAATCAGCACCATTAATTACATACTGTAGATGAAAACCTCCGCAGTGCCTTAGCCCATAGCAACCATTTATACTTGTAGCAAATCTACTTATTGCAGGTTGTAAATCTGATTCTTTAGGGCAAGGTCCTTAGGGCAAGGAAACACAAGTGTTTTTGCATTAGGTCTGACAATTTAAAAATGTTTCCATGAGGATACCATGATTCTCTCACACATATTGAATGTTCCATGTGTTGTTTTCCAATAATAATAATGAGCAAATCTACATTCCCTAACATGCTTATTGGCTGATGCTAAGAGATTTTCACATGTCACTTAATGGAAACAAGTTTAAACTCCAGTGTTGTTAGTATATTAGGCCATCTGCTTATCTAGACAGAATATAGATTAGTTACACATCACTTGTCTTAGTAAAACGATTTAAAAAAAACCCCAAAACATTCACAATTTCTAGTAGAGAGCCTATTGAGTTTTTTTGTGAATTGGTTCTGTAATAGGTTGCCTTTGTATATATTGGAATAGCCAGTTTGAAAGCTTTCAAGACTGTATGGTATAGCTTATATTTAAAGATACAGTATGTTTGTATTATAATTCTTGATAATTTACTATGCCAACACAACTGTGACATGATTGTTTCTTTGTAAATGTATACTTTGTTTGATAATGACTTCGAAAATGTTGTATGTTATATTTTGATTTACTTTAATTACATATCAGAACTGCCAATCCAGTTACCTGGTCAGACTATACTCCTTGTATTATATTTGTGCTGTAGTATCAGAAATAGCCTTTCAGACCACAAATGATATCAGTGTGGCAAAGCAGACCAGATGACACACAAAGCAGACCAGAAACTGGGCTGGCCAGGAAGGAACACATCCACTGGGCTCTTCACTTCAAAACACATTTCCATTGGTTTGCTGCCACAGCAGCCTGTTTACTGTTGATGTGTTGTGTATTTGGTATGTCACCTATTTCTCCCTCCTGGTTTGTTGTTGATTAATTCAGCTCCTAGTTGCCACACCAAGCCTCATAATGCTAGTTTAGTCGTTGTAGCACTGACCCTGCAAGAAAGGCTGGGGTCTCCTATCATTTCCAGTGACAACCCACCCTGGACCCGACAATTCATTAACACACCATTGTCAAGAAATGGGTTTTATTAAAACTGGCAATAAGCCCAAAAGAAAAGAGGTGGTTAAACAGGCTTGACAATAGTAATATACTCAGAAGGTATTAGAGACACTGGGGTTGATTTACTAACCTTATAAACACACCACGAACGTGTATACACCTCTGCAGTGTGTTCCCTCCCAGCATGATCTATGGGTGGAATCTAAACACCTTTGTAATGTGTACACACCCAGCAGGTGTGTTGTGCAAAGCCCTGAAGGAATTCCAAGGTGATGTTGGGTAAATTAGCTCTATGTTGTGTTGCTTGCGTTGATGAATGCAAGGAATGTAAATGCATGAGCTAACCATTTTTGTCTAAACTGTGAAGCAGCATTATATATGCATCATGTGCATGATTTTTACATATATGGCATTAGTGGAAATATGCTTTTAGAGACTTTTTGGTTGATAAATACGTTTTGCTGTGTGAAAATCACACACCTGGTGTGTGTGTGTGTGTTTAGGTTAGTAAATCACCCCCACTGTATTAGAACGACAGCAAGGCAGCTAGCATTTTTTTAATAAGAGGTCAGCAGTGGCATCCTCCATATTTTTCTCCCTAGAAGTTTCCTTTGATCATTACGTTTAAGTTCACCTGGAAACTTTTTAATGCCTGTAATTGTTGCCTGTGTCTGTCAGGTATGAGGAGACTGCTTTTCTACAAGGATCAAATCATTGAGTTCCTCTTTAAGATATGCCGCAGTAGCCCATTGATCATTCATAGTTTTAAAAAATCACTGGCATGCAAAGTTCTCATGAGACTGTGTGCTTATAGTTGACATTCTTCTAGGATTAGTTAACGTGAATTGTTTCTTGGCACTATCTATGGCATATTTGTTTAAACTCTGAAGAGAGTTCAAGGAGAGAACTGAGACTTTGCCTCAACTGGAGTGTAGCCAATCAGCTTTTACATTTTAATTTTCTAAGCTGTGTGGAAAAAATGAAAGATAGAAGCTGATTGGTTGCTTTGGGCAACCACACCTGTCGCGATAAAACTTGTCTTAGACACTTTTCACGAATTCTCCCCAAGGTCTCTAGAAACTATACTAAATCCCATAATACCTCATCTAGACCTTAAAGGGATCATGTAACTTCCCCCCTTTCTCTCATATGACAGTGCTGGTGCTTGGTGATTGGTCGCTCAGGCACTCAGAGTATTACAGCTGCTAAATGCGGGTTCCAGGCTCTCCCGCTCCTCTGGGGGGCAAATGCACTTAGGATGGAGAACAGGAGAAGACTGAGGAACGTCCATTCCCCGATCTTCTCTATGACCACTGAAGCAGGAATTGCTATGCTCTCAGTGCTTCCTACTTCAAGACCCGTTCACAATAGCCTGTCCACTAAAATGCTTCATTTTAGCAGACGGACTAGTGCATGGTGGCAGCTCCAGAAGTGTGTGTTGTATCGCACACTGTCAGAGCTGTCACTCTGTGGACAGTTTTTTTTCCCCACTAGTGTTTAAGTGATATTTAAGTTGAAAGGTTTTGAAACTATTTGCTGATTTAATCACTTACAATGGATGCTGCTTCTTGTCTTTTAAAAAGTTTTAGTTTTCTGCAGAATCAGCTGGTCCCCTGAGCACTGGTCTTGATATCCTGTGTTAGGGTGGCTTCTTTCCCTTGCAGGGTCCTATGGAGCAACCCTTGTGTGTGCTAGTTTGTATCTCCACAAATACACATGCACAGCAAGACAAGCCGCTCCCCGCTTCCCCCTCCTCCAGATGGACAACTGCTGGAAACTGTGCTATCCAAGTCTTTTTTTCACTGATGAATCCAGATAAAACAAATATATATTGCCCAGCAAAGTATCTCTTTGCCCAATTACTTACAGTCACCATGTTTCCAACAGCTGCTCCAACTCTCTCTCTCAGCTCGGCTTCCCTGAACTTCCTGTCCAGTACAAGATCACAGAGGACAGAGCAATCTCCAACGGCTGTACATCTACTAGCATGGAGGAGAGAGAAGTGGGGAGCAGGAAGTATCTTCCCTTGCTGTGTCTGTAGAGACACACACAGCTTACTAGCACACACAAAGGTGGCTCCATGCAGCCACCCTAAAACAGGAGATCAGGGCCAGTGCATGGGGGACCAGCTGAATCTGCAGGAAACTAAAATGTGTAAACATGAAGGAGCAGCATCCATTGTAAGTGATTTCATCAGCATTGGAAATAGCTTAACCCCTTCAAGACCAACGACGTACAGTGTACGTTGCTGGCTTCGGGGCTGTTTACAGACTCCCGGCAGCTTTTGGCGCCGGGACTCTGTTTAAACTTGTATAGCTGACTGTCGGCTTTACAACAGAAGCGATTCTGGGGGTTCAGCGGCCGCCAGATCGCTTCTACAGGCCGGTGAAGGAGTGCCCCCCTCCCTGCCCGACACCCCCGTCATGTTTCCCGGGCTCCATTGCCCCTCCTACGGGCCCGGGACCGGCTTGTTTGGCGTCGGCGGGAAGCTGGGGAGGAGATGGACGAACCTCCGTTCGTTGAGCCCCTCCCCATTCTATGGTACCGGGAGTGATGCAGATCGCATCACTTCCGGTCTCATAGCTGTCAGTGCTGGGCTCCTGAAGGCCAGCTATAAGCTATTGAAGTGCGATCTGCACTTCAATAGCTTATTTAGAGTGTAAAGGTGACACTGCGGTCTTCTGGACCCCCAGCATCACCTTAAAAAGTACCTGTCACCACCATCTGCTATCAAATAGGGGGCTTGTATGCCCCCCTATGTGATAGCAATTAAAGTAAAGTAAGAAAAAAAAACAGTTTTTAAAATTAACATTAAGTAAAATAAATGTAAAAATAATGTAAATTTTTTTTAAAGTCCCCCGCCCCTGTGATTGCAGTCATTGCGTAAACACGCGTCGGGTGCGCCTGCGTATGAAGACGACGAACGCGTTACACATGTTGGGTATCGCCGCGTACGCCGGAGTGAGTGCAATAATTCTAGGGCCAGTATTTTTGGGTATTTTTAAACTGATGACCTGTGGGGGCTTTTAAAACGTTGTCAATAGACTTTTTGGGGTACTGAATTTTGTCGCCGTTTCACAGACGCACACAATTTTTAACCTGGACATGTTGGGTATCTAGTTACTCAATGTAACCTCATCTTTTATATTTTATTAAAAACATGGGTATTTTATTATGTTGTGGGGCATTCAAGTGCATTTGTCACTAAATGTTGGGGTTTGATAAGGAGGTGTGCTAATATTGTGCAGCAAATTTGCAACTGCCACCATTTTATTCTATAGGGTCTTAGCTTTCAGAAAATATATAATGTTTGGGGGTTTCAAGTAATTTACAGGCCTAAAATGTAAAATATAACATGGGTGCAAACATTTTTTTAAAAAGGCCTCAGTCAAGAAGGGGTTAAAAACAGTTTGACTTTAATATAACATTAGTGTTCTGATTATACCAACCAAAGGATAAGCAGGCTAAGAATCACTACTATAAGTGCATTTATTACATACACACACACACACACACACTTACCTTTAAAATGTTTTAGACCAGGTCAGAATAATAAATTAGCTAGTTTCTACAAAGTTGCTTTCAATAATGTGTGCCAAACGTTTTATCTGGTAAAGTGCAGTGTACCTAAAGTACACTTTTAGTAAAAGAAAGGTACAAAGGAATACAACTGAATTCAGACAGTCAGAGGTGCCTGCACATAACTTTAGTTATAAAAAAATCCAGAGCTCCCCAGGAGGCCAGAATGCAAGGAATTCAGTTTACAAATGGCAGCTTCATGCTGTGAGCCATGGCAGGGCTTCAACTTCCAGGCTGGAAATGCAGATAGCAATAATAATGTTTGAGGAACCCCGAAGGTTTGTCTCGGAGTACCTGTTTCCCAGTAATGTTGTCATGTTTTATATATATTTTGTTTCACTAAAAGCATACTTTAACACATATCATAACATAGGAAATTATTAAGTTTAAGGCTAAACCCCTGGCCAAACAGATGAAATATATATAAGGGGGCTGTTTTACATGCAAGCAAAATACCTGCACATCCTGTCCTGAACTTTACACAGCTATGCCACACAGCACAGACCTATCTGGCAGGGCAAGAGACCTGATTTTGCTTTGTTCCAGTTAAGTAACAATAAAAAGTCTTGTCATTTTTCCAGCCTTGGCCTGGACAGTTAAACGAGAAGCAGCAGACTGATAAGCTCATCTTTCTGTCACTTTGGTCATTCCTCGAATGATCATGTCAGCACTAGAGCACAACTGATTGGCTCCTGTGCTGCTCTTTTCTCTCTCATAAACAAAAAGGTCATTTTATTTATTTTATTTTTTTATCTGCCTGGCGTTCAGCTCCAAGATCATGTTGTATTTCTTCTTTGTGTGTGACCTAATGAGAATGCTTTGAAGGAATTATTAAAGTGACACTAAACTCAGGAGTTAAATCTTAAAAATACATTCAAGCACCTCCACTATTAACAATAATGTATCTTATTTGTGTATCATTCAACTGTAGATCCTCAAATCATCTCTGAATTGGTGCTCACACTGTCCTTCCTTCTGGAGGGTGGCTACTTTTCTTCCCCATGGTCTCTGTGTGTTGTAAAGAGGCCACTCCAAGCTCACTCCTGTGATGGACTACAATCTCACATTTAGTTTACTAATTTGTATTGTGATTGTAGTCCATCACAAGGGCAAGTTTGGAGCCGTGGCTACTTTACAATGCACACAGGGACCATGGGGAACAAAAGTAGCCCCCCTCCAGAAGGAAGGACAGTGTCAGTACAAATTCAAAGATGATTTAAGGATCGGTGGCCGGGTGTGAGACCGAGCAGACGTGCCTCACTGCAGCTCCTGACATCCGTGATCTATCCTGACCCTTAGCTGGCTAAAAACCGGTCAAGATACTCACCTAGAACGATCGGGTGCTCCGGTGACTCCTGTCCTCTCCTTGATGCGTACCAGGAGGCGATCGACCCGGTCCCGAGCGAGCGGTGGCACTCCTGGCCTGTGTGCTGACACGTGCGCCGGCGCCATCTTGGCTGCACGTACTGCTTCTCTCACCTCTGCAGGCACACAGACGACGGTGTGGGAGGAAATGGATGCAGATCCTGTGACTGCTCCTGTAAGTGATGCATCCTTGTCCCCACACTCCTCTCAGGACATAGGCCCCCCGGCTGCCACAACTGCTATGCTGGCGGCCATAGAAGCTAGCAAGACCACCCTCATGGCCAGGATGGACACTCTGGCGACTGAATGTGGCCTCCTCCGCCAAGACTTAGATAAGATGAGGGGCCGCATATCCAGTGTGGAGACACGTGTGGGGGAGCTTTAAGACACCTCAGGGGGGCATTCACAAAATATCCGCAATCTACAATGCTCCTTAGAGCAATTGACCGCACGCTCAGAGGATGCTGAAAACCGATTGCGGCGCAATAATGTGCAGGTAGTGGGGCTACCTGAGGGGATGGAGGGCTCAGATTCAACATCCTTTGCGGAGTCGTTCTTTAAGGAGCTCCTGGACCTCCGTTCGGTCTCCATGGCCTATATTGTCCCTGCTGCCCCCGGCCCCCTGGATCACCTCCTCGTCCATTTCTCGTCTGCCTCCTCAACTTCAGGGATAGGGATCTGATCCTTACTACTGCTAGGAGGAAGGAATCGGCGTTGCTGTACCGTAATGCCACAACAATGCTTTTTCCTGATTTTTCACCGGAATTGCAGAAAAGGATACGCTCGTTCCAGGATGTTCGTCGGCGACTTCGCGAAAAGGGCCTGAAATACAGCATACTTTACCCTAATAAGCTGCGGGTGCAGTTTGCCGGTTCTACAAAATTCTTTGAGGATCCGACCACTGCATCAGACTGGCTGGACTCCATCCGTTAATATCAGGTCGTATGGATTACGCTTTGGGTCTGACCGCTACTTTGCCATGCTGTGGATGTTTCTGCCTACCTGCGGTATTGGACTGACCTTGTACAGTTATGGGGTCACCGGAATTATCCGGACATTGTGCTGAGGGTACATATACTCCTATAGGGAGAGATGGGGTAGTGTATTTTCACAGTTAGTTCGGACTGAGCTTTGCCCTTGAATTGAGTATTGGGTTTTACTCTTAATACCTTACTAAGTTTTGGGATATAAAGCTGCTCTACTAGTTATGGTTGTTAAGTGGAATAGCAGGGTGCTTTTTGGGATGTGTGGTTTTGTTTGTTCTACTCTGATCGTTCTTCCTCCCCAGGTCTTGGCATATACATGTATCAATCTGCTCCTCAAGGCTCTCCAGATCCTCTGCTCTTACAGCACTCTGATGGCAACTGATAGTCAGATTGTCTTGTGGAATGTACAAGGCTTGAACTCCAAATTTAAAAGAGCCTTGGTACTTAGATTTCTAAGCTCCTATAATCCCCAGGTCATCTTTCTGCAGGAAACTCACCTACTGGGCAATAAAATCTTGGCCCTACAGAGGAGATGGATAGGGAGAGCCTTCCACACTACTTATTCCTCTTATGCAAGAGGTGTTATCATTTTGTTACACAAGAACTTCCCATGTATATTTCAGCATGTGATAACTGACCCAGAAGGTAGATACGTGGCGGTGCTGGTAGAATTTAAATCGCAGACTATAGCATTTATTAATGTGTATATCCCCCCCCCCTTTCCAGGGAACGATTCTATATACTATTTTAGAAAAAGTGGCTCCCTATTCTCCTTCCCGAGTATTGGTGGCGGGGGATTTTAACAATATACTTGACTACTCCTTAGACACGTCTAATCCCCACAGACCTGTCCATACTGGATTGAAGGATTGGGCGGAAGTGGCGGGTCTGACTGAGATTTGGCGCTGGAAACACCCTAACACTAAATCATATTCTTATCTGTCTCATGTTTCCGACTCCTCTTCGCGGCTAGACTTGGCCTTTGCTAACGACACGCTATTAGGCCAGGTGCTGGAATCCACATACTTACCCGGGGGTCTGTCGGATCATCTACCGCTTTCAGTTAGACTATCTGTGACTAAAGGACCGTCGGCACACTCGTGGAGCTTGGCACAGGCTTGGCTTTCTAATGAAACGGTTGAGGCGGCACTGCGACCCCACTTCTCTACCTTCTGGCCTATTAATAATGATTCGGCCCCTGAACCTGTGACCTAGGACGCCTTCAAGGCTACAACTAGAGGGGAATATATTTCAGCAATTAAACATACTAGGACGGTCTCGCAATTCGACTTATCCCAGCTTCAGGCTCGGGAGGTTGAATGTGCGGCTGCCCACGCTGAGCTCCCAACCCCGGATACACTTCAAGCCTTACTTGGGGTGCGGAGAGAATTGCTTATGCATCCCGAAACTCTGAACCGCACAATTGTTACCAAACAGTCTGAAGCGATATATGAGAAGGGTGATAAAAACGGGAAACTCTTGGCGATGCTGGTGGCGGAGCAGAGGTCTAGCACTGTTTGTCCCCTGTATCAGGGCATCAGATGGTGCACTGTTTGTCCCCTGTATCAGGGCATCAGATGGTTCCCTAAAAACGGATCCGGGAGAAGTCCTCCGGGAGATTGTTGCCTTCTATGAGGCTCTCTACTAGCGCATTCCTGATTATGGTGCTGACCTTTTGGCCGAACTATTGGAGTCGGTGGATATACCACGGCTCCCACACGCTGCTAGAGAGCTTTTGGAGGGTGCATTCTCGGAGGAAGAGATTCTTAGAGCCATTGCTTCATTTCCAAATAACAAGTCCCCAGGACCTGATGGGTTCCCAGTGGAATGGTACAAAAAATATGCTGAGGATCTGGTCCCTAGGCTTCAGAACTTATATGAGGCTTGCTTCTGCTCTGGTTCTTTGTCTACCACTATGTATGATGCTCATGTGGTCTTAATAGCCAGACCGAACAAAGATCCATTACTATGCTCCTCCTAAAGGCCCATTTCGCTTCTTAATATGGATCTTAAGATCCTCACGAAGGTACTTGCCACGAGACTGTCTAAGGTTTGGACCACTGTGGTGTCCCCAGATCAGACGGGCTTTGTACCCCATAAATCTACAGATATCAACCTTAGAAGACTATATACCCACACACAAATTATTCACGATAACCCCGGCTCCAAATTGGTTATTTTTCTCTTGACCTTGAGAAGGCGTTCGATTCTGTGGATTGGACATACTTGCAGGCTGTCCTCACTAAAATGGGCTTTGGCCCTGTGTTCTGTAAATGGATCAGGGTTCTGTATAGTCAAACTAAGGCTGCCATTAAAATGGGGGCTGCTCTATCCTCGAGTTTTCCAATCTTCCGAGGCACGCGGCAGGGGTGCCTGCTGTCTCCGGGACAGTTTGCCCTGATGATAGAGCCGATGGTGTGTGCCCTTCGCCAGTCCAAGGCGATACGGGGCCTATGTGTTGGTGGACTTGAGGAGAGGGTGGCTCTATATGCGGATGATATGATCTTGTTCCTTGCGGATGTGGGCCCTTCTCTGGCAGAGTCCCTTAGAATCTTGCAGAGAGCAAGTCCCAGTATCTCCCCCTAGATCCTATTGACCACTCCTTGATTTTGCCAGATGCTCAGTTACAGCAGATGACCACATTTAAATATCTGGGACTCACCATCTCTAATTCTGTTTCGGACTTCATAGCACTTAATGTTAGCCCAGTCATTACCCAATTTAAAACCTGCCTTGCGGCGTGGAGGAATCTCCCCCTGTCTCTGATTGGTAGAGTCAGCCTAGTAAAGATGAAACTCCTTCCGTTACTGCTTTACACCCTGCGCAACTCCCCAGTGTGGATTCCTAAAAAGAACTTTAAAACAATAGACTCCCTGATCTCTGAGTTTCTTTGGAATGGTAAGGCGCGCAGGATTAAACTGTCAGTTCTACAACTGCCATGGGGGGTGGGGGGTTGGCGGTTCCCAATTTTTATTGGTATTTTTTGGCGGGCCAGCTGACGTTTGCTCACAGGTGGCTCATGGTGGGGGACCCTGATCCAGCGGTCACCTTGGAGGCTGCCTTGGTGGGGTCCTATTAAGCTCTGAGACATTTGGTGTACCGGGGCCGTCACTCCCCCTACCGTCAGACACCATCTATGAGATCTGTCATGAAGGCCTGGAACAAAGCTGAGGATACAGGGACCTCTCCCGAATTTCTCCCCACATACCCTATTGTGGAGAAACCCTTCACTTAGTCACTTTGCTTCCATTTTAGATCCGGTGGCTTAGACTTCCAGGAAGCTCCTCACATTAAATTATATAGTTAGTGACGGGGGTCTGTGTCCCTTTGAGGATCTTAAAATAGTGTGCTCTATGCCGAACAGTAATTTCTTCCGTTATTTACAGTTGCGCCATGCCTTCTCCTCTCAGTTCCCTGGGGGCCGCCTGTCTCTATCCGTCTCTGGGATGGAGTCGCTACTTTGTGTGGAGGGACTGGTTAAACCATTATCTACCATTTATAAATTGCTTTCACACAAGGGAGGGGGATCCCTGGAGAGATGTAGAGGAGCTTGGATACATGACTGTTCGGATCTAGAGTTGGAGGACCTGGAGGAGCTATGGGGCACACCTATGACCACCTTAATCTCCGCAAGGGATAGGTTGATCCAATATAAAATTGTTCATCGTGCATACTACACGCCGGCCAGACTTGCTACTATGTGTTCCACAGAGTCCTCTAGATGCTGGAGATGTCCCTGGGAGCCGGCTGATATCGTGCATGTGTTGTGGTCCTGCCCTAGAGTTGAGAACTATTGGAGGGGGGTCATTGATGTAGCCTCGGGGCTATTGCAAACTCCCATTGCTGCAAATATCCAAACCTGTATACTGGGCCTCATCGATGATCTTGTTCCCTCGGTGGCATCCCGCACACTGCTCACATACCTGTTGTTCTATGCCAGGAAGCTCCTTATCCTCCATTGGAGGAAAGCGGAACTGCCTGATCTGGGGGCTTGGAAGACACTGGTCAATGCATCTCTACCATTGCACAAAGCTACTTATGCTAGTAGAGGGTGTCCTAGCAAGTTTGACAGAATTTCAAAAGTGATCCTGCATGTGCCTGGGGGTGGGCGGAGGTTTATGGTCAGAGGGAAGTTTTTGTTAATGTAACATGTATTGTTCTGTATGTCTCTCAGCACATGTTATGCTGTATTGTATACACTGCTGTGTATGATTGGGGTGCTATGTTGGTGCCCGGATTGTTATTGTAATGTACTTATTTACTATGCAAAATGAATAAAAATATATTTAAAAAAAAGATGATTTAAGATCTACAGCCAGTGCCGGTGCAGGGATTTTTGCCTAGACAGACGAAGGTGGATTTTTGCGCCCCCCCGGCACCCTTAGTTGGCTGCCTATGCATCCTTACGCCAGCACTAGCCTGGACCACATTGCTAGGGTGTAACATGGTCAAATTGCAACCCTCCCCCCCCCCTTACCTGAATCACAGGGTTCTTCCCCCCACAGTCTGCTTTTTTTTTCAATTGTGCGGCTGTGCGTGGGTCCACCAAGACAGCCATGTCATCCATACCGTCTGGCAATCTTTTTTTTTTTTTTTTACTTTTTTTAATTTTTAATTTTAGTTTATTTAACATTATGTTTTATTTTTTTTTGCATTTTTTATTTTTATTAATTTACTTTTTTTTTGTATTTTTAATTTTAATTTAAAGGGGTTCTAAACCCTGCGTTTTTTTGCCTATATCTACGGCTAGCAAGCAGTAGATATATGCAAAACGTTTTTGCACTTACCCTGTTTTCGCCGCGCACTCCCGCCCGAGAACCCGAAACTGCTCGGGTGGCCGCAAAGCATCTTGGGGTGGGTACATGCGCAGTTCGGATTTTCGGGCGGGAGACGAGCAGAGACGCAAGGTAAGTCTATGGACGCGTGCACCCGCATGTAGACCCCGCTGGATCGGAAGTGCCTGCAAGCTGAGAGGAGTCAGTGCTGGATCGGAGAGCCGCCGCACCGCTGGAGGGACAGATGAAAACATCAGGAAAAAAGAGGAAGATCGTATTAAGAAACCTCATTTAAGGTAACAGCTAACATTAACATTGGGGGAGGGGATTTTTTTTTTACTTTGATGTCACTCTAACTTTATTTTTTTAAACTTTTTTTTGTATTTTTAATTTTAACTTATTTAACTTTATTTTTTCACTTCATTGCTGGAAGCAATAGCCAGCCTGCTCTTGGATATTTAAAATTGCAATAGCCAATAACAGGCTGTCTATTGCACTCGCCCACTGCCTGCACAGTTATCTTCGGGGACGGTGCGACCATTTCTCTGCCCCCCCAACAGCACCCTCGGCGGCCGCTTGTGCTGCCTTGCACTAGTGCCAGCACTATCTACAGCCAAGTAATACAGAAATAAGATACATTTTTGTTAATAGTTAAGGTACTTGAGTGCATTTTTAAGATTGAACTCCTGAGTTTAATGTCACTTTAATGTTCTGATTTTGCTAAAGAAGCTGGAAAACTTAAGTAGTGTCCGAAGTTTTAGGCTAAGCAGCGGGGGCAATTGCGTTTCCTAATTACAATGATGAGATATGCCTTACTTGACATATTCCGAATAGCCACACCGCAGGAGCTAATGTCTTATAATGTAATCACCACCATGTTAAATTAACTGATTTCTGAAAAGCCTATAATGTGGTGATTAAGAGGGGAAAGCCTTGCCTATTGATTGGCTAATTTACCACAGTTCAGTTTGAAAGCTAAAGATGTTCACATTAAATGACTCCTCACACTTGCTATGCAAATTATTGACTGGGGTCCAGATACAAATGATAGAGCAGCAAATATCCTGAGATAATCTATGTGTGTTTGAGTCTACTTTACAATGCTGACTATAAAAATAGGTAACACCTCTGGAAATTTTTTAACTACTATTTTGATTTATGGCTTGCACTGTATATCCATTTAGTGATTCCTCAAACTGCTATAGCAGCAAGACAGTCTCTAGGGTTGATTTACTAGCACGGTTCAGATAGCCAATAATCTAAAGCAGCCAGTCATCAACAACCTCCTATGTTGCCAGAGCAGATTAAACTAATGAAATACATTTAGGCTAGGGCTACACAGGAAAAAAAATCTCCTAGTGAAAAAAGCTTTATTTAGTCCCAGTGCAGGAAATGGATGGGCGATTGTTAAGAGATTCTTCTCATGAGAGTAAACATAAATAGGAAAAATCACCCAGGAACTTCCTAAATGAGAGATGCAGCGCAATTCACTTTCCAATCCCATTCAAGTATATGGAGAAGAAGAGAAATCATTCATTTTTGCTATGTGATTAAATTGCAGCATTGTGCATTAGTAGGAGATCATTTCATTGAACTACTGAAAATCTCTTATGTAGCAGCTCTCATTAAAAGTAATGTGATATTGTGTATTGCCTTGACCTTTCCAATGTGAAGTTTTATTGTGTTATGCCTTTGTGCTGTTAACATTTGTATAATGTTTATGGAAACAGAAATGTAATGCAACACAAACAAAGAGATAAACCTTGTGAATGTTTTCTTCATGCTATTGAACGGCCTAAAATTGTTTATTAAGCCCCAGCCTGATTAAGTGGTGGGGCAGCGGTACTTGTAGGGTTACTTCCCATTGGTCTGGCCCTTTTTCAATTGCATTGCTTCATGTCTGTTTCATTGTATTTTAATTTCTGTGACCCGGGTCACACCTGCAAGGGACTTCTTGTGAGCTCCCAAATAGCTGGTGATATATGACTTACTGGGGGCCAATGGTATGGGTTTTGGAAATACAGGGTGTGAGGCACTGATTGGCAGAAACGTACGTTTCACTTTAAAATTCCCCAGTGGTCTTGAGATTTAATTGTGCCATGCACTGACTGAAGGCACACTGTGTCAGACATGGCAAAACAGACCTCCTTAACTTTTCACAGTAGGTACAGTGTTCTTTTCCTTGAAAGATTCTTTTTTTTCATCTGTAAACATAGACTTGATGGGACTTGCCAAAAAGCTCCAGTTTTGTCTTAGCTGCCCAAAGTACATTCTCCCAGAAGCATAGTAGCTTGTCGATATGAGCAAAATTTTTATGCTTTTCTTTCATCAGTGGAGTCCTCCTGGGTCTTTTTCCTTTGAGCCTACTGTCACTCAAAAAGTGACAGATGGTGTGATTTGACACTGATGTACATTGACCTTGGAGTTCAAAATGTATCTCTTTAGAAGTTTTCCTTTGCTTTTTGTCTATCCTTCACACTATCTTTTTGTTTAATCTGCGGTCAATTTTCCCCTGGTGGGCATGTCTAGGTAGGTTGGGTACACTCTCGTGGACCTAAAAATTCTTAATAATATTTGCAGCTGTATTTACAGGAGCATCAAGCTGCTTGACAATGGTCTTCTAGCCTTTACCTTTGACATGCTAGTCTGTAATTTACTTTCTGATTACCTCAGACAGCTCTCTCCTTTGCTTTCTCTGGTCCATTTTCAGTGTGGCGCACACAATGAAACCAAACAGCAGATTTGGTATTTATTTCCATTTAAATAGGATGACAGACTGATCACAGTGTGATACTAATTACAGAAAACAGCTTGAAAAATAACTATAACCCAATCTATTCTAAGGGTACCAACAAATTGGTCCAGACCATTTTAGAATATATTTATAGAATAAGCAATCATCTATTTATCTATTTCACTTTCTTTGCTCTACTCTAATAAATACCAAAGGCATGCCCAAATACATAACACAATTGCTTTTAACTTCACCCCGTTTCAGTCCGAATGAAGCACTGTAAGGGTACTAACAAATTTGTCCATGTCTGTAAATGAGCTGTACAAAGCCCTCCTGCATTGAAACTTGTTTGAGCTGTTCCTGGGTGTCCCTGTCTTGCGCATGGTTTACCAATGCCAATGAGAGTCGAGGCATTCCCCCTGCAAGGGTTATTGAAATAAGTATTTTAAATATGTGTGACGTACTTTGTAGGGGAGTGGTAATTATTTATTCAGAGGTCCCACTTACAATACATGTATTGAATATTTTTTATTCATCAATAAACTTTTTTTATGTTACTATTGTTATTGTTAAACTGTAGTGTTGTTTTCTGGTTGAACAGACTGGTCTCCTTTTCTTGCATACCCACTAGTGCTTGTTCATTTGTGTATCCTGAAACTTGTCCATGGTGTCCATGATGTCCATTTTTGTTAAGCTCATGAAAACCAAGCATATGGTTCTGCATAGAGAACAGCCCTCTTCAGTGCTGTGCAGTGGTGCTACTGTTCCCTGCATATTTCTACCATTTCTCTCACAGTTTTTAAACATTGTGAGCAAGATGCACATATATTGTAGGCTACCATAGCTGACTTCTCTTGAAAATGCTAATACTCAGACATTCTGATCCAGTTTAATATTTTCCGAGTCACTGTCATAGATCAAGTATATAGATGAAGGACTCTGACTTTCTACATGCTTATTCTGCAAGTGACTCACAAAATATTGAAGCCATAAACAACCAGGAAACTTGCATTTTCAGAAGGATTGTACAGCCTCATAGAGAAACACAAGCACACAGTCTGATATGCATGCTGCACATGGCTTGGAAAACAGGAAGGAAACCATAGCTTTATTCTCTACCTTTTTCAATACAACAGAGTATATACCATAGACATAACACAACTTTAAAATACTGCCATCTACTGAGCAAAAATGTATACTGCAGGGGTTGTTGCAATAGATACAATAATGTGTATTATAACAGCAACTTACATATTTCTCCCAATACAGGTCAAATTCTACAGTGTTAAAAAAAAAAACAATTTAGATGTCTCTTTTGTTATATTTGGGGTATGCACACTTTAGTACAAAACAGTAGCAGATAAACAGGAATATAACCTATGAATACTAAACAAATCCTGGATCTTTTGTTTATTTTTGTATATTGTATTTAAACTACAAGGATTAAAAGAGCTGAATATGTCACTTGCTTCCAAATGGATGAAGAGAAATAGACATATGGCCCTGAATCTGCATTATGTGAATGCCTGCTGTTATACATTGTTTAAAACAAGGCTAAAATCAAACAATTTCCTACAAGGTGTTTGCTGATAAAGAATACTTTGCACTACATTTATACATTTTTAAGACTTTTTTTTTTTTAAAGAAAAAATCTGTAAGCAGCATCTAAAATAATCTTTGTCTTTTCCAGAAAATCTATTGAAAGGCAGCTGTTGCAAATCTTAGAAACCATTATTATAACCATAATTAGCCTGGCATACTAATTTGCATGACATTAGGAAGACCTCCCTGCAGTAATAGGAATGCAGGGTGTCATTATATATTGTGGTAAGGGGACATCGACCAAACAAAATTGTTAATGAGACTCAACACACAGCCCTCCATTATTCTGGGTGAGAAACTATGACCATTACTAAAGAGTTATCTTAGTAGAAGCGTGAACTTTACAGTGTCAAACCATTCAGATAAGTGTGATAATTAGTGGTGTAAAAATGATGCTAGCAGTATTCACCTTTACAATTAGACCTCAAGGAAAACAGAACCTGGGTTCCAGCATCCTGCTATTATGCCATCACTATGCATTCATTATTTCATGTCTCTTGAGAGCCTATAATTAGTTCTTAGTTTAAGTAGGTTTCTAACTGTAGTGGGACTTATATACCATTCAAGAATATTGCATTAAATGTACAGTACTGTGAATTAGGGATCTAAGCTTAAGAAACTTGCAAGGGAAGGGGGGTCTCTATAAAAACACAATATTTTTTCGTTTATTACATAAAACTAAGTTACAAATCTCCCTGCATGCCAGAGGAGCCAATTATGTTAAGAAATACAAATGCATATATTTAAAAAAATTTATGTAAGTGCTAGTATTTGAAAAGACCCAGCGGGGAGCAAAGATTGCATACCTTATAATTATAAATGATATTAGAGAAAATACAAATATACCAATCTCCACAATAAAGCAATGCTAATATACCACATATAAACCGATTAACACTGTTTAACATGAGCATTGGTATAGTAAGCTTAATGGCCAAACAGCAAATAAGCACCGCCAGCAGTAAAATATTGACCAAAAAGAAGATCTGCTCCTATTTTGAAAAAATACAGAACCACTTCACTAGAGATCTAAAGGTTCAATATGGTGCTAGGTCTGAATATAGCCTCACCACCTATCAGATGTTAGAACACAAATTCTGCAACAAATTTCCATATGCATCCAAAATATAATTAGAGGATAATCTTACATTCTCCAAATGCACTGCTTCCAGAATGAATTTGAAGTGCTGACATGTCGTTAGTTCAGATAGGTGCCGCTTACCATGAAACAAAAGCAGTACAGTTCTTGTATCCAAAGGAAACTCAGCAACATATTACCACACTGGGGAAAGGTTTATTTTACATAACTGGAACAAAATATTTATTAGTCAAGATACTACATACCCTGTTTCCCCGAAAATAAGACCTAGTACTTTTTTTGGGAATTGCTAAAATATAAGACCTACCCTGAAAATAAGACCTAGTTGTGACCATTCCCAGGGACGGTGGTGGCATAAGGGGGAACGTGAAGAGCTGCAGGAGAGAATCAGCGGTGCCAATGAAGCCAGCGCTAGAGGAAGCGAGGCGGCAGCGGAGGGAGCAGAGCCGCATAAGCCGATGTTTCCTCTATAGCGCCGACTCCTGTCACTGGCGGAGTGATACCAAGTGCACTCTGCCTGTAAGGAATCGATAGTGAAAGTGCGTTTATCTCATTCTGGCCAGCGATTGGTTACCAAATTGCTCTTGGAAAGGTACGGCACCCCACTTTGCCATTTTGGATGATTTAAATTTGGATTTGCGTTAACTTTGGATTGTTATACATTAAAAAAATAAGACCTACCCCGAAAATAAGACCTAGTGCGTTTTTTTGAGCCAAAAAAAATATAAGACAGTGTCTTATTTTCGGGGAAACACGGTCGATACACAGCACTAACGTAATTTAAACATATATATTAGGGATGCACCGATACCGATACTAGTGTTGGTGCTGATACTGAGTATTTGGGTGGGTACTCGTAGTTACCCAAAGGCTCAGATACTTACCCCCGATACTGGAACTTCTGGTAGTGCTGCGAGGGAACATGGAGCGAGGGAACATGGATTCGGCTTCCCGGCCAAACAGGAAGCAGGGCATCGGGTAACGAACCGCTTCCCAGCTTCCTGCTTGGCCAGGAAGCCAGTGATCCTAGCCACGGTACCATGATATCTGACTGCAGATCCTTCCTCTTCATCCCGGGCACGGTACAATGTTATCTGACTGGAGATCACTCTTCCTCATCCCAGCCACGGTACAATGTTATCTGACTGCAGATAATTCCTCTTTATCTCAGGCATGGTACAATGTTATCTGACTGGAGATCATTCTTCCTCATCCCAGCCATGGTACAATGTTATCTGACTGCAGATCTTTCCTCCTTATCTGAGCCGTGGTACCATGTTATCTGACCGGAGATCATTCCTCCTCATCCCAGCCATTGTACCATGTTATCTGACTGCAGATCATTCCTCCTTATCCCAGGCATGGTACAATGTTATCTGACTGGAGATCATTCTTCCTCATCCCAGCCATGGTACAATGTTATCTGAGTGTGGATCTTTCCTCCTTATCTCAGCCCTCTTACCATGTTATCTGATTGGAGAGCATTCCTCACCATCCCAGCCATAGTACCATGTTATCTGACGGCAGAGATTTAGCCGTGTAATGTAATGCTGGGATTTGTAGTCCTCTATAGCTTGTGCCATTCTGCATTTCTGTATAATATATTGCTGGGATTTGTAGTTCTCTATAGTTGGTGGTATTCTGCATTGCTGTATAATGTATTGCTGGGATTTGTAGTCCTCTATATCTGGTGGTATTCTGCATTGCTGTAGTCAGTGGCAGAACTATCAGGGTCACAGCGGTTGCCCTGGTGGGCCCTGGTACTCCCCCACTGTCCTAAAATCATTAGTCTGTATTGTTTTGGAAAAACTGTCACTTGAAAAGTATCGGTACTTGTACCATATATATTAATATATATTATATTGTATTTACTAATAAAGCACAATACCACCTCTCTTTTGCCAGTAATGTAACTGTATTTGCCTGTTTCATTGCAAACAAAAGCACTATTTCTATACAAAGGTCAAGAAGGAGGACATTCAGAATGGAGCCTTCCTAATGAAATAGATTTCTCTCTAATCTGCCAATTTCCTGGAATTCTGGTTTCAAGCTGTACAAGAGTGTACAAAATAATAACTACATAAAAATGAATTACACTAGGCATCGATTGAGGATTCAGAGTGGTCTAGGTCAGATAAGACACAATAACCTTGGATAGCTTATTTTGTAACTGCAATCAATAAATATAATAACTGCTTTCCCATTTGTTTGTCCATTATCTTCTGTATTGTTGTTTCTGTAGTAAATGAACATATATTGTACTATGCCAATTCAAACGGCAACAAAATGACACAGGTCAATCACAAATAACGATTCAATACTGTATGTAGTACCATTACTGGACCCATCTATTCAGGATTAGAGATGAGGAAATCAATACACCAGGTTTGAAATTTGACCCAGATTTTCCCAAAGAGGAGACTCTTGGCCGTCTACATGATGTTACCTTTCATAAGTGCAATGTAGTGTTCACATTGCTGTGACATTCAATGGGCACCCTCCTAACCTCTACTGTGCCATACCTGCTGTCACACAGGAAGTAATCAGGATCTGTGTTATGACACACAATTCTGTCATATATTATGGTAATGCCTGGCTACAGGCTTATGCAGCCGAAGCCTGAAGTGACAGTCCACATAGCTTGCTAAACCAGAACACCAGTCTGCATAGATACACTTCGTCCAGGTCCTGAAGAAAGGGGAGTCTATAATCCCCCAAAACACAATGCCTGTATACCACTTTCCAATCAGTAACAACCCAAAACAAACCCCCAAGTTGTACTAGGTATTCCCCACCACATATTGACAGTGACTGCAGAGTGGCAAAATAGGCTTGTAAACGTGCCTGCGTGCTACAAACTGAAGCAGGACGCACTATGAAGTCCCTGAGCTTGAACTCATTCCTTTGAAGCATCTGGCTGGGGATCCTTCACAGGCCCTCTTGTTATTGCACATAAATGGAGTGGAGCCGAGCATTAATCCATATGGTACAGGTAAGCAAGTCTCTACTAATATACAGATGGAGTCAGTTAGACTTGGCAGATAAGGGTCAATGGTTATGCTAGTCAGCTAAGATGTCAGAAGCACTACAAGTAAAGGGCATTGGTTGTCCCCGATGGAGCTGGATGGAACAAGGGTTTCTGTAAAAAGGCTTCACTGTACAATGCACATATGTCACTGTTTTCAGAGGTTAAAACACATACACTGGGTTACTGGGTGCTGAGAGGTTAACTTATATGAGCTGGGTATGGCTGGCTATATGTTTGAGGAGATAATGCACATGGGCTGAGGATTCGGCATTGAGGGGTTCTCATGCATGTGCAGAGGAATGGGCACTGGGTGCTAAGATGTTAATGTTTATATGAAGGGATGAGGTTCAGTTTCGGGTCGAACATGGGTTAGAGTCAAACCTAATGCCTCCCATTACTATCAAAGGTCATATTTCTGACTGATTTTTTATATTGTTTAAGAGACCATTGGCTTCTTACACCTTGAGTGAGACCTAATCTGGTTCTCTCTGCACTCCTTAGACACCCATTAGAGACTTTCCTCTTTCTACTCTCTTCTACAAAGTGCTATTCCTTGTAGCCATCCCCTCTGCAAGGAGATTGCCCGTTTTATTTTTTCTGCAAGGCATACTTTAAAGAAAAAAAAAATGGGCCTTTGTTTAAGGGTGTAGTATTTTGGGTTTTCATTTATTTTTTACGGGTTTATTGTTTATTATTTTATGCTGATAGGGGATTATTTCAGATTAAACTGGGTTTTGTCCATGGACGGCAGGTGTCTGTTAAAATATCCCCCCCATCCCGGGCAGCCAGTGGGCTCTCAGTACATAAGCACCCTCAGCCACTGTCATTCTCCAGTGCACTAGCTACCAAGAGGAGGGAGGTGACACTGTGAAGCGCCTGCTTCGCCTCCCATTGTCTCTGCTGCTAATAGCGCACACAGCCCATGCTGTAACTCCACCCTCTTTCTCCATCACCACATTTGTCTAAGTGAATGGCAACACACAACATAGCACATATACTGTGCATTGCTGGCTGTTAAAAACGTAGGTTTTACAGCTCGCAAACCACAGTTCAAAAGTGTGAATCCAGCCTGACACTATATTGTACATCAACCAAGAGCCTATAGAACCAGATAACGGAGCTACTGATATAGTCATATAGTGCACTTACACTATATTTTGGGGTTGAATGTATCTACAAGTGTCCATAAGTAAATATATATATATATATATTTT
>NW_017306807.1:460744-462814 GCF_000935625.1 Nanorana parkeri
ATATATATATATATATGTACAGTATATCTATCTATCTATCTATCTATCTATCTATCTATCTATCTATCTATCTATCTAGATAGATATATGTACAAACGTATGCTTTGGTGTCAGCAGAAATAGGATAACTGTTGTTAATACAATAAACATTAATTGTTATCCCAGAATTTCAGTAGGGAAAATGTGAGGTTTGTGAAATACTGCACTTTTGATAGATATCTATGTGACAAAGAGCTGGCTATGCAGGATGAGTACAAAAATACAGCACATATGCTCACTAACAGATTGCACATAACAATAAAGGATTTTACAGCCCAATATCCTTTTTGTATTCCCTAATTTGTAATTTTAATCATATCCTTGCTGTTACTTGTATTTTCAGCTTAGCACTGTCACATTAAGCCTGCTGGATGTATGAGAAATATACTCATGATAACAACTCCTTTGATTAGGGGAAAATGCTTTAAGTGATATTGTAAAAAGCCATCTACAGCACAATATAGACTTTGTTTGTAGGTAATGCAGTGCCTTCTTGTGTTTTAAAGAATAAGTACAGTTTATACATTACTGCAGCTCTAAAAATGATCTCATAAACTATATACCCTGCAGAATTTCAAGTGTTAGAACATGCTGTATGACCTTTATATTTTGATATTTTCGACTGCCAGTTTCAGTTCTGCCAAGTTAAGCTTAGATTTTCAATGAAAAGTTGTCGGGGCGTGGCCTGAGCTGCTGGCCATGGTGGACGTGTGTTAGCTCGGCTCCTCATCACCCGGGCACTTGAGCTCTAACTACTTCATTATTTTGCCTACTTGCCCTTCCAACTTTTACCCTGCCTCTCCCTGGACCCCCTTTTCATCTCTCATGGGGGGAAAGAAAGGACCCGAGCCCCGCAAATCGGAAAAGACTCAGCGCACCTCTGACTACCACCACGTGTCGCCAGCCACGCGTGCCATGGAGCCGTCTCCTCATTACTCGGAACTGCTGCCTTCCCTAGAGACTCCCTCTGACCTGTTGCAAACTTCTTCGGTGGAGAGTGCCCCTCATTCGCCTACCAGCGATGCCCCGACACGGCACATCAGTGACGACCAGCTCCTGTACCGCTTCAAGGCTATGTTGCAGGCAGAGCTGAAAGCTGCAACGGACGAAATCAACTCACACTTGTCTAAAGAGATCAAAGAGCTGGGCCATCGCACCGGTCTTCTGGAGGACAAGGTAGACTTGTGTTAATTCTCACACAAACGAGATGGCGGACTTGCAATCCAACCTGGATGCCACTATGCATAAACTGGAAGACCTGGAGAACAGGTCATGCCGTGGCAACCTCCGCATCCGTGGCATTCCTGAAGAAGTGGAAGACCTGCAATCCACGGTGACTGCCATGTTTCAAGAGCTTCAGCCTGCTATTCCTATTGATCGTATGGAATTTGATAGGATTCATCGCTCTCTTGGTCCCAAACGCCCTGGTGGACCCCCTCGGGATGTGATTGTGAAATTCACCTTCTACAGATCCAAGGATGCTATCTTCCAAGCAGCCCGTACCAGCCGGGATCTACATTTTCAAGGCTTTCGCTACGAAATCTACTCTGATCTCAGTCCGCTCACCATACAGAAACGAAGAGCCATGCGTCCCTACTTGCTCTCGCTCCGATCCCATCACATCAGATACACCTGGGGTTACCCCTTCAGGCTGCAATTCCTCTATGACGGGAAGTCATTTGGGGTTTCCTCCCCTGAAGAGGCACATATGCTGTTGCACTCCCTGGGTCTGCCTGAGGATTCCACACCACCTTCTATTCCGCCTCAAAGAGCTTCAACGCAGCCTTTACAACCGCTCTGGCACAAGGTCCCTAACAAGCGTCCGGCCAATTCACCGCCTGGACACCAGCGTGACAAGATCTTTACACCGACCTGAGCCTCCGCTCACCTAGGGGACCCGAGCGTCCAGGCCGAAATCTCCTAGAGTCTTTCCTCAGCCCCCTTGCATAGGGTTCCTACCCCCCACAGTGAGTACTGTTTTCCTGTCACTAATGCTGCTGTAACCGCAACATTGGGGTTCAGCAACCCCCC
>NW_017306807.1:462884-463351 GCF_000935625.1 Nanorana parkeri
TGGACTCACAACGTCCTAGTTCCCTGTATTCTCAACGGCAAGTTTGGATGTCTACCTCTGTACCTCCACACGATCTCTCTATTCAGACATTTCTGTGGGGGCTGTGTGAGAACGAAACTACGTTTGCCAGTGTGTACCACACCATGCACGGTCCCTTATCTATTTGTGCATTGACTGAGTGATTAACGGACTCCTGGGTTTAACCCCTCTGAGCGTCTGCTGGAATCTCTCGCTGGGTTGACACATACGACTGTTATTGTTACAGTTTGCTGTTTTATGTCAGTCTTGTGCCTCCCTATTGTGAGTTACCGGTTACATACAACTGTGTTCTTAATATGCTCAGTTCTATTGCTGGCCTGATACTGTGAAGATACGGGCCAGCTCATGTGCTTAATTATGTGTGTTTAGGTATGCACGCTAATGTTCTTAACTGTTTGGTGAGTTTGTATTATTCCCTTTCCCGCCTG
>NW_017306807.1:463432-466328 GCF_000935625.1 Nanorana parkeri
GAGATCTTTCCGATCTGGAGGATGTACTGAGTTGCTCCTGAGTGATCCCTTATCCGCCGAGGCCAGCGTATCCTCCAATTGGAAACCAGGTTTAGCGCTCGGACCCCTGGGTTTCATTCACTTAAGAGTCTACTGGTTTCCCCCGTTGGGTCGGCACAGTGGAACACCGTTGTTTTATATCACTGTTTTATGCCGGTCCGGTGCCTTATGAATGTGAGCTGCATGTTTCATACTGTAATGTTCATATTACACTAAGTCCTATTGCTCGTCTTGTACTGTGAGGGTACATGCATGTGCACATGTAAATAGGTATGCAAGTTTTGATATGCAAACTACTGTTCTTCACTGTTTCATGTCTTCAGATAATAAGGCTAACCCTGTCATTGCCTGCAAACTCCCCAAGCATGGTCCCTCAGCTGTAGGTGAGTTGCTTGGGGAACTGACGCTGGACACAGCACGGACCTCTGCATCTGATCAATGTATTCTGTATGCCTGGTGTACAAGGCTTCCTTATCCACCTATCAGCAATCGGTCCCTTCCTTTCTGAGAGCCAAGATTCTCTCCACACCCTGGTCTGACCATTCCCCCGTTCTTGTGGAGTGCTCGGCGTTCCAGAGAGCTCCTCCTAGCTTCAATTGGCGCCTTAACGAGTCACTGCTTACCTTTGATTCTTCCTGTACAAAAATCAGACATGCGCTCCAGAGTTATTTCTCCCTTAACATGGACTCGGTCTCATCCCCAGTCTCCCTCTGGGAAGCACACAAGGCTACCATGCCGGGGGGAAATCATTAGTATCGCTTCCTTTATTAGGAAAGAAAGAGAGAAGGAGATCCTCTCTTTATCACGTAGGTTAGCTGATTTGGAAGCGACCTGGAAGGCCACTCCCTCGACCTCTATTAAAGCACAGGTGGAGATTGTGAGGGTGGAGCTGAACCTGCTTCTGAACGCTGAAGCAGAGAAGGAACTGCTCTGGAAGAATCAACTTTTTTACGCTAGGGCCAATAAGCCTGGCCCCCTGTTAGCAAAACAACTTAAAACGTTACCTTCCCTCCGTCACGTGGTTAAATTGCGATCCCCTACTGGTGGCTCCATACTGGAGGCATTTCATACCCAGCTGAGTGCCCTCGACAACAATTCCTGCGTCTTTGACACTGCTAAAGCAGATGCCCTGTTTCAAGATCTCCAGCTTCCCAGTCTTTCTACTACCGCTCACGAACAGTTAGATTCTGACATCAAGGAAACTGAGGTTCTCGCTGCCATCTCTTCCCTGAAATCAAATAAATCCCCGGGACCTGATGGTTTCTCCAATCTTTATTATAAGAAATTTAAAGATATTCTAGCCCCATTCCTGACTCACCTATTTAACGCCTTGAAATCACAACAAGCTCTTCATCCCTCCTCTTTAGAAGCTAACGTAGCTATGATTCCAAAACCTGGAAAGGACGCAACAGATGTTGCGAATTTTCGCCCAATCTCACTACTAAATACGGATGTGAAACTCCTGACTAAAATATTAGCCTCCAGGACCAATGAATTCCTAGGTAATCTTATTCATAGGGACCAAGTGGGTTTCACTCCACTCCGTCAAGCGGGAGATAATGTCCGCAAAGTGGTACATTTAATAGACTTGATTCGCCATCGACTGGTGCCTGGATTCCTCCTCTCCATATTCAAAAGGCATTCGATACACTCTCTTGGGACTATCTTCACTATATCTTGTCTAGATGGCACTTTGGTCCGGCCTTTCGATCTTGGGTTGCAGCCTTATATAGCCAACCTTCTGCTCGCGTAGTCTATTCTGGTTTTTCCTCCCCCCTTTTTCGGGTCACTAGAGGTACTCGACAGGGGTGTCCCCTGTCCCCTATCCTCTTTATCTTGGCAATAGAGCCCTTAGCTATGCTCATCAGAAGCAACCCCTCTATCAAAGGTATCAAAATCGCTGACCACCCTTTCAAACTAAGCCTCTTCGCGGATTATATTCTCCTTACCCTTACCCAGCCCCTTATTACTTTACCCTCTCTTTTCTCCATTTTGAAAGAATTTGGAGCAGTCACGGGGCTGGTGGTTAACCCGGACAAATCTCTGGCTCTGAATATATCTCTCTCCCCCTCTACCGTGACACTGCTCCAACAGAACTTTCCCTTTACCTGGGCTACTAAATTTCTACCGTACCTGGGGATATGCCTAACGGATTCCTTTGACTCGCTCTATACCTCTAATTATGTCCCTCTCTTCCGCACCCTCAAAAAATTGCTCTTGTCTTGGAAAGATCTACCTATTTCGTGGCTTGGCCGTATTTCCTTCCTAAATTGTTGTACTATTTGAGGACCCTACCAATCCCAATACCCATGTTCGCCTTGAGATCCCTCCAAAACTCAGTTATGTCCTTTATTTGGCATTATAAGCGTCCCAGGGTAGCTAGACGGTCTGTATATCTCCCTAGGTCGAAAGGGGGTCTGGGAATCCCCAATCTGGTCGCATATTATAGAGCAGCCCAAATAGCACCACTGGTAGCTCTGCATGGTGGGCCTGCCCTTCAGCAATCAGATTCTGGTCGAAGGTCTGTAGACTTATCTCCTCCTTATTTGGCATTACGGTTCGCAGAGACCCCTGGCAAGCCCTTCTGCATCTGAAGATCCCACAAACAATAGCCCATTCATGGAAAAAGCAGATGATACCCTTCGTGGAGTTCAAACAACGTATGCAAGTTTTTTTTTATCAATGAACAATTGTCCAGCATATTATCCGACTCCTACGCCAAATTCCGGAAGGTTTGGTCACCGTGGTGTGTACTTGCGCTTCCGGACATGGACCCCAACATCTTTCAAATAGCATGAGACCGCCGGCAACTATTCCCCCACCTGTTTTGAGGTTGTCGCTCTTTTCACCCCTCCCC
>NW_017306807.1:472780-475637 GCF_000935625.1 Nanorana parkeri
GAGATCTTTCCGATCTGGAGGATGTACTGAGTTGCTCCTGAGTGATCCCTTATCCGCCGAGGCCAGCGTATCCTCCAATTGGAAACCAGGTTTAGCGCTCGGACCCCTGGGTTTCATTCACTTAAGAGTCTACTGGTTTCCCCCGTTGGGTCGGCACAGTGGAACACCGTTGTTTTATATCACTGTTTTATGCCGGTCCGGTGCCTTATGAATGTGAGCTGCATGTTTCATACTGTAATGTTCATATTACACTAAGTCCTATTGCTCGTCTTGTACTGTGAGGGTACATGCATGTGCACATGTAAATAGGTATGCAAGTTTTGATATGCAAACTACTGTTCTTCACTGTTTCATGTCTTCAGATAATAAGGCTAACCCTGTCATTGCCTGCAAACTCCCCAAGCATGGTCCCTCAGCTGTAGGTGAGTTGCTTGGGGAACTGACGCTGGACACAGCACGGACCTCTGCATCTGATCAATGTATTCTGTATGCCTGGTGTACAAGGCTTCCTTATCCACCTATCAGCAATCGGTCCCTTCCTTTCTGAGAGCCAAGATTCTCTCCACACCCTGGTCTGACCATTCCCCCGTTCTTGTGGAGTGCTCGGCGTTCCAGAGAGCTCCTCCTAGCTTCAATTGGCGCCTTAACGAGTCACTGCTTACCTTTGATTCTTCCTGTACAAAAATCAGACATGCGCTCCAGAGTTATTTCTCCCTTAACATGGACTCGGTCTCATCCCCAGTCTCCCTCTGGGAAGCACACAAGGCTACCATGCCGGGGGGAAATCATTAGTATCGCTTCCTTTATTAGGAAAGAAAGAGAGAAGGAGATCCTCTCTTTATCACGTAGGTTAGCTGATTTGGAAGCGACCTGGAAGGCCACTCCCTCGACCTCTATTAAAGCACAGGTGGAGATTGTGAGGGTGGAGCTGAACCTGCTTCTGAACGCTGAAGCAGAGAAGGAACTGCTCTGGAAGAATCAACTTTTTTACGCTAGGGCCAATAAGCCTGGCCCCCTGTTAGCAAAACAACTTAAAACGTTACCTTCCCTCCGTCACGTGGTTAAATTGCGATCCCCTACTGGTGGCTCCATACTGGAGGCATTTCATACCCAGCTGAGTGCCCTCGACAACAATTCCTGCGTCTTTGACACTGCTAAAGCAGATGCCCTGTTTCAAGATCTCCAGCTTCCCAGTCTTTCTACTACCGCTCACGAACAGTTAGATTCTGACATCAAGGAAACTGAGGTTCTCGCTGCCATCTCTTCCCTGAAATCAAATAAATCCCCGGGACCTGATGGTTTCTCCAATCTTTATTATAAGAAATTTAAAGATATTCTAGCCCCATTCCTGACTCACCTATTTAACGCCTTGAAATCACAACAAGCTCTTCATCCCTCCTCTTTAGAAGCTAACGTAGCTATGATTCCAAAACCTGGAAAGGACGCAACAGATGTTGCGAATTTTCGCCCAATCTCACTACTAAATACGGATGTGAAACTCCTGACTAAAATATTAGCCTCCAGGACCAATGAATTCCTAGGTAATCTTATTCATAGGGACCAAGTGGGTTTCACTCCACTCCGTCAAGCGGGAGATAATGTCCGCAAAGTGGTACATTTAATAGACTTGATTCGCCATCGACTGGTGCCTGGATTCCTCCTCTCCATATTCAAAAGGCATTCGATACACTCTCTTGGGACTATCTTCACTATATCTTGTCTAGATGGCACTTTGGTCCGGCCTTTCGATCTTGGGTTGCAGCCTTATATAGCCAACCTTCTGCTCGCGTAGTCTATTCTGGTTTTTCCTCCCCCCTTTTTCGGGTCACTAGAGGTACTCGACAGGGGTGTCCCCTGTCCCCTATCCTCTTTATCTTGGCAATAGAGCCCTTAGCTATGCTCATCAGAAGCAACCCCTCTATCAAAGGTATCAAAATCGCTGACCACCCTTTCAAACTAAGCCTCTTCGCGGATTATATTCTCCTTACCCTTACCCAGCCCCTTATTACTTTACCCTCTCTTTTCTCCATTTTGAAAGAATTTGGAGCAGTCACGGGGCTGGTGGTTAACCCGGACAAATCTCTGGCTCTGAATATATCTCTCTCCCCCTCTACCGTGACACTGCTCCAACAGAACTTTCCCTTTACCTGGGCTACTAAATTTCTACCGTACCTGGGGATATGCCTAACGGATTCCTTTGACTCGCTCTATACCTCTAATTATGTCCCTCTCTTCCGCACCCTCAAAAAATTGCTCTTGTCTTGGAAAGATCTACCTATTTCGTGGCTTGGCCGTATTTCCTTCCTAAATTGTTGTACTATTTGAGGACCCTACCAATCCCAATACCCATGTTCGCCTTGAGATCCCTCCAAAACTCAGTTATGTCCTTTATTTGGCATTATAAGCGTCCCAGGGTAGCTAGACGGTCTGTATATCTCCCTAGGTCGAAAGGGGGTCTGGGAATCCCCAATCTGGTCGCATATTATAGAGCAGCCCAAATAGCACCACTGGTAGCTCTGCATGGTGGGCCTGCCCTTCAGCAATCAGATTCTGGTCGAAGGTCTGTAGACTTATCTCCTCCTTATTTGGCATTACGGTTCGCAGAGACCCCTGGCAAGCCCTTCTGCATCTGAAGATCCCACAAACAATAGCCCATTCATGGAAAAAGCAGATGATACCCTTCGTGGAGTTCAAACAACGTATGCAAGTTTTTTTTTATCAATGAACAATTGTCCAGCATATTATCCGACTCCTACGCCAAATTCCGGAAGGTTTGGTCACCGTGGTGTGTACTTGCGCTTCCGGACATGGACCCCAACATCTTTCAAATAGCATGAGACCGCCGGCAACTATTCCC
>NW_017306807.1:475879-476220 GCF_000935625.1 Nanorana parkeri
CCCCCCACCCCACCCCCCCCAGAGGGTCCTGGCAGTGGTGTTGTGAGAGGGGGCAGAAGGGGGGAATGTGCTCCCGAGCGCCCGTCTGAAGGATATCCAGACAGGCAGGGTCTTCTAAAGGAATGCGGGGATGTCTTCTTTAATAAAACATAGGTGACGGCTGGAGGAGAGCTGTATTTTACGAACGCCGATGTTTTATCAAATAGGGCATCCCCGGCATCCCTTTAGATGTGCCTGTTCCTGCCTGGCCCTGGATGATCTGTACATGCCTCAGTGCGGTCTCTGCAGGAGGCAGGGTGTCCTACCAGCATCAGAAGGATGGAGACAGAGCAGGCAATCAG
>NW_017306807.1:476258-476965 GCF_000935625.1 Nanorana parkeri
CTCTTACTGATTCCCTCTCTTCTGCCCTCCTACTCTGCCATTCTTCACACCTAGTGACTTTTACTCTATGTCTCCTGGCTTTCTTTCTGTTCTCCCTTCTGACTACCAGTTTAAAGGGGGGTGTTTGTATTATCTGTGAGTAGTGAATATACTTCTGTTTTTAGCCTTTGTGTTGCAAAGTCCAGAATCTAGTGCGTTCCTAGGGGCCTGTGCACACCTAGAGGACACATCACCGCACGGCAATCGTGCACGATTCTGCACGGTCAGGTGTCGCCTAGTTGTGCACTGATCGCGCTCTGGGTGCCATTATTTTCTAAAGGCACCCCAGTCGCGCCGGGCGGATTGCACGGTTTCCCGCCGCTATTCCGCCCGTGCTTCCAAACATGATCCCGGCTAAAACAGCCGCGCGTCGTGTACCTTTTTTCTGCGATTGCCGCACGGATGTCGCCCCATTGAAATGAATGGGGCCTCACAGCAATCGCGGCCTGATATGTCCAGTGCGTCCTAAGTCCAGTGTCCAAAGTCTCTACAAAAGGGCAGGCTCATAAAGAGAACCTGTCACCTCCGAATGCTATCACACAGGAACTTGTTAACCTGTGTGATAGCAATAAAGTTAAAGTGACATTAAAGTTAAAAAAAATTTTTCCCTCCCCCCCAATGTTAATATCAGCACTTACCTTTAATGATGTCTCTTAATCTGATCTTCT
>NW_017306807.1:477164-477368 GCF_000935625.1 Nanorana parkeri
TGAGCTTGCTGGCACAGCCTGTCCCACGGTGTCTGCATGCGCGTGTAAGTGTCCATAGACTTACCTTGTGTCTCTCCTCGCGTCCCGGCCGAAAATGTGAACTGTGCATGCGCCCGCCCCAAAGATGCTTTGCGGCTGCCCGAGAATTTTCACATTTTCGGATGGGAGCGCGCGGGGAAGACACTGGTAAGTATTAACCCTTTT
>NW_017306807.1:477460-477660 GCF_000935625.1 Nanorana parkeri
ATAACCCTTTAAAATAAATAAAAGTAAAAAAGTAAAGAAATTAAAATGAAAAAAATAAATAAAATGAAAACATTATTAATAATAATAATCCGCACTGCCCACCTGAGACTTCGCACTGCCCACCTGAGACTCCGCACTGCCCACCTGAGACTTCGCACTGCCCACCTGAGACTCCGCACTGCCCACCTGAGACTCCGCAC
>NW_017306807.1:478521-502753 GCF_000935625.1 Nanorana parkeri
GGGGAACGCTAATAAAAGACTTTCCCCCGGGCGCCTAATTTTTTACACAAATAGAGCTTTCTTTTGGTGCTATTTGATTGCCGCTGATTTTTTTAATTTAATTTTTTAATGACTTTTTAAATGAAAAAAGACCAAAAATTGTGCGGAAAAAATATTTTCAACTTTTTGTTATACAAAATATCAAATAAAATCAAATTTCTTCCTAAAGTTAGGCCAAAATGTATTCTGCTAAATGTTTTTGGTAAAAAAAAAATCCCAATAAAGTATATACTAAGCTGTTTGTGTGAATTGGTACCAATTATAAGTGGTACCACATGGTTTTTATCCATATGGTGTCAAACAGCAAAATCGGTATTGCTCGGGGTAAAGGATTGGTTTAGGAATGATATTGCCGGTATATTTTTTTCAAACCTTTGTGTGTCTGCTACATAAAATCTTATACGAAGCCGAACCCCCCCAGGAAAAAAAATTATCTACGGCCCTGATATATACCACATAAGAATCAGCTTCACCAAAAACTTATCTTGGTATATTGGGTCGTTGACGTAGCCAGTTTCACACTACGTTTATACGCATGTCGGACTGTAGTCCGAGTACATATCTTATAATATGATCAAGCGAATATTATTATCCAATATGTTACATGTATATCTATACTGTAACCCTTTCTTGTGTTATCTGACATATTTTGTATGTATTACTATGATTAATAAAACAAACATTTTTGTGGGAAAAAAAATGAAAAGTTGTCCTACTAAATAACGTTTAACTAGGAAAGTTGAACATAAGTTCGCTTATGGATGATGGGGAAATTGGCATGACAGTATGGATATAGTTTCCAGGTTTTCTGCATGCACCCCCTGGCTCATATTCAATTATTGGTGCATTAACAGTTTTTCGGTATCAAGTACGAGTGCCGATATTTATCTTTTGGTACTCGCCAATATTGACTACCGATACCGATAATTCCACTAGCATGGAGCCGGCTTCCCGGCCAATCAGCATTGAGCAGGCCAAACAGCATGGAGCCGGCTTCCCAGCCAATCAGGAAGCTGGGCGGCGAGTAATTACCGACCGCCCAGCCTTGTCATTGGCCGGGAAGCCGTCTCTATATTCTGTCGCGGCACTGCCGGTCAGGGGAAATCTTCCTCTGACCAGAAGTTCCAGTAACAGGGGTAAGTGTGGGAGCATTTGGGCAAGTACGAGTACCCGCCCAAATACTCGGTATCGGCACGGATACCAGTACTAGTATCGGTGCATCCCTAATATTCAACATGGTAATTCTTGTAACTGAATCTGAAGCTTCTTTCCATCGGTGTCCTGCTGGTGTCCCCAGCTCTGGCATCTTTAATGAGTTGCAGGGTAATTACTTTGTGACCCCCTAAATACCTTTACCCAAGCTCTTCACATATAGAAGGTAGATGCCTTTATTTTTGCTTAAACAAAGGCATTGATCGGTTGAATGTGCACTGGTACATAGCTATAGAGTTGGCTAGACTACAAATACACATGTCCATTGAATGTAACCAGTAGAAAAAAAACAAATAAACAATGTGTTTATAATAACGCTCGAATATTGTGCTGATACTGGATCCTGAGAACGACATGCTGTAGGATGATAGGATGATCACTTCCCAACAAGCATGTGAGTGTTTTTACATTTTTTTAAATAAAAGTTGTTTTAACTTACTACATTTTTTATGGTATTTTTTTCTGAGCTAATATGAGATATCATTGTAGCCATGGCAGGTAGGCAGGACCCTTGTGCATTGATATAAAAGGCTGACCATCTGAGATAAAAGCGCAATGTGTCTACTATTTATTGGAGGTCATACTACTGTTGCTGAGTTTTTCCAATCTAAATACCAGCACGGGAGGAGGATTGTTCACCACTTACATTGAACACTATATTGAGTTACTGCACTGGAGCACTTTGCTCACTATCTTTGCAGTGGATTTAATAATAAACTATATATTGATTAATTACAGCCACAGATTGATTTTGATTTTTTTTTTACACTTTACATTCTTTGCACTTTGTACTTGTGTATTGATTGAGAGCACTTTGTGAATATAGCACTACTATATAAAGAGGTTGTATGCACTTGAAGATTGTATTCAAGCATGTTATGCCTTTGCTTTTAGGATATTATATGTAGGATATTATCATATTAATATGTATGTACTTCTGGCACTTTTTAAAGGCATGTTTATTGTTGTAATACTGTTATAGAGTGCAGTACCGATTTATTTTATTTAAGGGCACATTTATTGTAGTACCGCTAGTATTAAGCGCAGTGCAGATCTATTTGCATAGTGAGTAGCATATACTACTTTAGCAGCTTAGGTTTTACAGTTTTAGCTAGGGGTGCGGATCACGGTGGAAAATAGAGTGCAAGAAACAGCTCCTGGTTTGTGGTTTAACTTGATCTGTCTTCCAGTGTTATTTATCAATAAGTTCTTTTGTTGTGTTGATTGTGTTTATTTCAGGCTATGTCTATCCATGCTTTCTATTATGTGCATCTGCATTTACAGATGTGTGAATAAAATTAACAAAGCAGTTCTGATGTTCCAGGTTTCTTTTATTAGAAGATGCATACATATTCAGCCCTCACAGCTAGCCTCAATATTCCTCTCATAGATACAAATGAGTTACATCACAGATATATCCCCTTAGGGTTAGCACTTAAACATTTGTAAGTAGGTGGATCCTAAAATTTTGTAATACTACTAGACCTTAGGAGACTCATATGTTCTATTTTGCATACTTCAAAACTCTATATAGGTTGGGTGTAGCTAAATAAAGCTTTCCAGTAAAAAATCTTGTGGCTATTATTAAGTAAAAGATGCAGCTGGTAGGTTTTGCATAATGATAAAGATGACAGTAAAGTAAAGTTGTATTTGTAAATGAAAATAAGTGCATAATGTGTGATACCAAATGAAGAACTATAGAACCATGATTTTATGGTTCAGCACACAAGATGGTATTTTGTGTCTTATACTTTTTTAAATGATATACATTTTCTTATTCCTGGCAATTTTACGACAATCCAATCCAATATGTATTGATTATAGCAGTGCACGGCCGTAGCTAGGGCGAGGCGACTGAGGCACCCGCCCAAGGCGCAGGTGCGGGCACAGCCAGGTCTCAGCGTGGCAGGGAGAAGTGGGGCAGCACAGCCTGGAACCCCACTGCTCTCCCCCGCCTGTATGGGCAGAGGCAGCGGGGATCCGATGAGAAGTGAAGCGCTGAAAGGGGGGGCGGAAGAGGGAGCGCTGTCACTTTAGGATGCCCAAGTGGTGAGGAGAGCCGCTCAGCCAGGATCTGACAGCCGGCGTCTCTCTCTCTCCTTACCGCTCGGCTATCTTGAAGTGAGAGCTCCCTCTTCAACCACCCCTCAGCTTCAGCTCTTCACTTCTCCTCCGATCCCCCCTGCCTCTGCCCATACAGGTGGGGAGAGCAGTGGGGATCCGGAAGAAGAAGCTGCAGGCTGTGCCGCCCCACTGTGCGTGGCTGAGAGGCCCAGGATGGAGAGCAGAGGATCAGTAAATGACTGTGATATTTACCGAACCTCTGTGTGCAGACCAAACAATGGACTGATCAGCTGATCACTCCAATGTTTGTAAATAACTGGGGCACATAGTACTATGTGTCCCCAGTTATGAATGAACAGGAAGTGCTTTACATCAGCGGTCACCAATTGGTGGTCCGTGAGAAAATTTTATATTGCAAGTCTCCAGACCAGCGAGCTTGCAGAGCTCTTGCTAAGACCTGCAGGACTCTTGCAGTAGACTTGCCAAGCAAATTTGCTACAAATTCAAAAAGTGTCAACTTGAACTTGTGCTGCAAGTGTTCGGCAAGTCTACAACTTGCACATCACGTCCTGTTCATTCATACGTTTCTGAATAGGTAGTAGCACAGAGTAAAGAGGCTTCTCCCCATTCAGAAACTGGTTTATAGTAAATATTTTCTGAATGAATGGGAAGCCTCTGTACTTTTCATTAATTTAGAACAGAGACTGCAGAAAAAGAGATTGAGGACTTTGTGTCTTCAATTTCTTTTTCTACTTTAAAAGTGAGTGCGTGGCGTTGGGTGACATCACACGTCTGTTGGGTGGGGGGGTGGTTTACATTTTTTTGTTCTTGTCTTGGGTGCAAAAGGAGCTAGCTTCTTACAATGTCCAGCGGTAGCTTCCACCCAGTTCTTGGAAGACTTCTTCTCCTGGCAAAAGCCCAGGGAGGTGAAAAAAGAACCGTCTGGAAATGTACATCACAAATGTATCATCTCCCCAAACCTTACCTCTGAACAAAGACCTCGGGGATTGTTTGGGTCAGACAAATATACTTAACTTGGTGATTGTCCTTCCCACACTGATTACTGGAACCTCAACAGTAACAGGCAGAAGCAATCCACACACTGAGTTTAGAAGAACCAGCAGAGTCAATAAAATGTAAGCAATACTCAGGCTGATTACAGCCTAGCTGCAAAACACACACTCGAGTATAAGCCGTCCCGAATATAAGCCGAGGTACCTAATTTTAGTCAAAAAAACTGGGAAATTAGGGATACTCCAGCTTAGGGTAGGATCCTTACATTTGTTGCCTTTTGTTCTTAGTAAAAAATCTTTTAAACATGCTGAAAAAGAAAAGCATAATGGGTTTCATAACAAACTTAGATTGGCAGATGGCCGATTTGCCAAAGGACATAGTATAAGCAGGTCACATGTGCAGATGTTCTACATAAACCCAAATATGGATATTCTTCGTATATTTTGGTATCGTATCGTATAGTGCTACATCTACACTTTGTACCCTGTGGGACAGTAGGAATAATAGAAGAGTTTGGTAAGGCTTCCTCTGAGTAAACTGGTGCAATGCCAAAACCTAAAAATGTGTTCTTTTCACAAAGGCTTTCGTTACCTCTGGACATGTAGTTGTTAATATTACTAGTCAGTAAAAATTACTCCATGGGGTTGATTTACTAACCTTATAAACACACCACAAACATGTATACACCTCTGTAGTGTGTTTCCTCCGAGCATGATCTATGGGTGGAATTTAAACACCTTTGTAGTGTGTACGCACCCAGCAGGTGTGTTGTGCAAAGCCAAGCATGAATTTGCAAGGTGATGTTGTGTAAATTAGCTCTATGTTGTGTTGCTTGCGTTGATGAATGCAGGAATGTAAATGCATGAGCTAACCATTTTTGTCTAAACTTTGAAGCAGCATTATATATGCATCATGTGCATGATTTTTCCATATATGGCATTAGTGGAAATATGCTTTTAGAGACTTTTTGGTTGATAAATACGTTTTGCTGTGTGAAAATCACACGCACCTGGTGCGTGCGTGTGTTTAGGTTACTAAATCACCCCCCATGCCTTAAAGTGATACACTTACCGGATAGTCATTTTGATGCCATTCACAATAACATTTTCCTGCTAAGTGTCTTCAGAGCAGGTTATACCAAAATTATGTTATTCATTTTAAAATCTAATTTGTTGTGTCTTTGAGAAACTGTTCTAATTAGTGTGAATTATATAAATGTTAAGTCTATAATGGCTTATTGGTTTTCAGCCAAATTAAAAGCTTGAAAAAAAATAACAGGAATCTTTTATCTGCATCATGCAATTAGCACAATCCAATATAACTTATTGTTTGATGGGCACAGCACAAGTGTTCTTAACATCTTAACATAATAAAGAATGATGTTCCTAATGTGAGTCAAACTTGATCTATGAATGAATAAATAAATACATATCTAAATATATATTTATATATATATAAAATATTTATTTATTATTTTTTTTGTATACAGTATAGTACATGCTGAAGTTCTGAAGTTAGAAACAGCTACTTTGTATAAAACACTAGAGATAAGATTTTGTGTACATAGCAGGTCAATGATCAACATTCTTTTTTTCAGTTGCTGGTTGAGTTTTTTTAGAAACACACAACATTATACATAAAGTCTCTAAAGAGAAAAAGATCTCAAGTGTTTGACAGATGTATTAAACACTTGAAAACAACATTTTGTATTTATCACATCGTCACAACCAGTGTTAAAGACTGTACATGAACACAGCACAGACATTTATAATTTATTTATATTTTATAGAAAATCTACCTATTCCGAAAACAAATGGTCAGTAAAGATAGTCATTAATATGAGAATGTTTTAAAAAAAAGGAAGGCAGCACATTATTAGAATGGTAACACAAAAATCCCAAACCAATGCCCCCACCCTGCACTAGGTACTTTCCAGTGTTTATGCTTACAATTACTTACATATGCAGTACATACATTTGCATTTACCCCTCCCCATAACAATTTGGTCTGTAAAAATCTCAGTATTTCTAGGTATGGGGAAGTATGTGATGATTCCCTATAATGCAATGTTTGGAGCTTGAGCAGCCAATTGCCAGAGCTGTATTGTGGGGATGGGGGCATGCATGGATTACAGTATGCTATCTTTGACAATTGGCAATGACGTTCTGGTGGAGAAAGCAAGCACTGCAGCAACAGGAGAGCAGACGTAAAGGCAATTATAGGGCTTTGTGCCCTCAGGCTAGGCTAGGGTGTAAAAGAAGAAATCCGGGTAGAAAAAAACGTAAGCCTTGCAGTGGGGCTGGTCTAGGGTCTAAAAGAGAGATATACTCATTCGATCCTGGGTCCCATTTGGCTGCTAGGCTGATCTCTGCAGCCTCTTTCCCCTCCACTCTGGCGAAGGAATGTCTCTCGGTGTCCTCATATCCAATACATTGTATTAGACGTGATGACTCAGTTCCTTAAACTGCCGGAGCGGAGGGTGTAGCCCCACTGCAAAGGGTTATGTTTTATTCTGCCCGGAGTTCTTCTTTAAGCTTGGGCGTTTTTAAAAGTAACAGGCTTACTTTAAAGTCAAAGAATTCATAAACAAGCAGAATCCTCCCCAAACTGATAATGAAATTTGCTAAGTCGTTCTTGACAAATTCACTCTAACAGTTTGTACAGTTATTGCATGGTGTATATTAATTCAGCTATAAATACAGTGAGACAGTGGATGCTTTTGATGTTTTTAAACTGCATAACATTTAGTATATACTACTTAAGGGAAAATAAAACTATATACTAATAGTATGTTTTGTCAAAAAGCTTTATTGTATTTTAAATTTAGCAACCACTATATACAGTTGTTTGTTGTTTATAATAATAACCTGACACCCAATAAAAAAGTACAAAATGTTGTGGACATTTTATTAGGATGTGTTTTTAGTATATTGTCATCATGTCTCTCAGTGTCCGGATTTCTGCGTCACGCTCGATTAGAACATGAGCCGGATTAAATCTGCACTGAGTGTAAACCATTGGAGTAGATAACTTCCTGTGGATATGCGTGGCGGAGCAATGGTTTCTTAGCAGGTGTATGGACGCCAGCTAGGGCCCCTGCGCGATACGCGGATTTATTGGGTTGGCGTGTATGTACTTGCTTTGAGGACATAGTATTATTTAAGATACATATCTGCCTTTTTGAAAGGAACGTGCGTTCGTATTTCTGATGCGTCTGATCAGCGCGCTGGAAATGGTATGGCATTGTCCCTGCAGATAAGCACCCATTCATGAGAAACATAATAACTTTATTGGGCATTGCTCACTGAGCAATGCTGGATAAAGTTAGCTCCAGTGTTAATGGGATATTGTGTTTGTGGGTCTGGAAAGATGGCGGCTAGGAAAACATGCGGCTGTGCACACGTGTTTAATTATGTGCACACGTGTTTAATTCTGTGTACACGTGTTTAATTCTGTGCACGCGGGTTTCATTCTGTGCACACGGGTTTAATTCTGTGCACACGGGTTTATGGGCCATGCACACCATTATACACTCTCTTTTCTATTGTATACATGTGTTTTGTTGGCTGGCTATGACATGTTGGTGTATTGAGGAAGTGATGTTGGTTGTTGACATCACTTCCTGTTTGACATCACTTCCTGTTTGACATCGCTTCCTGTTTGACATCACTTCCTGTTTGTGATCCTTTTGTTGAGATATAAATAAAAGAGCTGCTGTCATGGGGGAGATAGACAGACTTGAACACAGATCTCCAGCATGAAGCCTCTCGTCTGACTCTGCATGAGTGTTGCCTTTCCTTGCACAAAAGAGCTTAATACAACACGTGCTTTTAGCACGAGGAAATTCTTTGTGTTTGGTGCACTTTTAGTGCGGCATGGATTTGTGCGTTTAGCCCAAGCGAATTTCCACAACAATAACAATAAGACATACACCTAATAAGATTGTCTGGATATATCTAAGTATGCCCTTGTGTGTGATCTTCATACCCATATTTTATCTGGGAACAGCTCTTAGTTGTCTTCAATTTATCTCTACGGTGAATAGAAGTTACTACAGAACAATACTCAGGTAATGATGGACTGGAAATACTTACAGTTGCAGTGACCCCTGTTCATCATATAGAGATGAATGGACGTCCACAGACCGCTGTCAAACTCACCTGCATGGTGTGGACATGAAAAGCCCTGAACATAAAGCCTGTCAGAACAAATTAAGCTATAACTGGGAAACTATACAGAAGTGGTCAGTATTGCACTTGTGCAATCTCATTTTGCATCACAGGAACTGGACAGCAATTAAATTAAATTGTTAAACATAATGTAAATAGATGGGGCAGGTACTACCTTAATATAAACATTACATCAGGGACAGGCAACCTTGGCTCCCCAGATGTGGTGAAGCTACAAATTACATCATGCTTCTGTCTCTAGGAGTCATACCTGTGGCTGTTAGAGTCTTGCCATGCCTTAGTGGCTTAGCGAGGGAGGCGGGGCACTTACACCCATGCTCCGGTCTGAAGGGGCGCCACTGCAGGGTTGCGGAATTCCTATTGCCTGACACCAGTGACATGCAGTCCAGGCCGCCGGGCAGGTGTTATTTTCTACATATAGCCCTGCAGGGGCTATAGCAGGGCTAAATGTAGAGCGGGAGCCGTTTTGTACAAGTGATTTGAGCAGCTGTACAGCCGCTCAGCTCACTCGTAATCAGCATGTTTGTCCTTCCCTTCCCCCCTTCCTGCCCCCCTCCATGGTTCGTTCCCCCTCTGGCCACCTCCTTCTGCGTCATGGTTTTCGGGGTCCATGCTCTTCTGGGGGACCCGGACCAGGGCAAACGCCTTGAGGATGGAGAGCGGGGAGCAGAACAGAGAACATCCACTCTGCTCTGTGATCAGTGACACAGGACCGCTGTACTCGAAGCGCTCCTGTGTCAGCTGTCACAAGTGGAGCTATACAGAAGATAGAGAACATATGGGCTGGATCTTCTGTATTGGACGGCAGGCTCATAAAGAGAATCTGTCACCTCTGAATGCTATCACGCAGGGGATTGTTTTCCCCTGTGTGATAGCAATAAAGTTAAGTGAAAAAAGTAAAAAAAAAGAATGAAAAAAAATTGATAAAAAGTATAAAATAAGAAAATAAAAATGTAATAAAAAGTGAAAATTAATAACATAAAAAAATGACTACTAATAATAATCAATCCGCACAGCCCAACCTGAGACCCTCCACAGCCCACCTGAGATTCCCACAGCCCAACTGAGACTCCACACGGGCCACATGAGACTCCGCAGCCCACCTGAGACCCCGCACAGCCCACTTGAGACTCCTACAGCCCACTTGAGACCCCCAGAGCTCACTTGATACTTTGCACAGCCCACCTGAGACCCCCACAGCCCATCTGAGACACCGCACAGCCATCCTGAGACTCTGCACAGCCCTCCTGAGACCCCACAGCTGGTGTATTCTGCATTGCTTTATAATGTATTGCTGCATGGTGGGCCTCCATGGTGGATCAGTATCTTTAGACCCGCTTCTGTGCTCTCTACTTTTAGTGCGACAGCACCCCTCCTGATCCACCAGGGAGGCGAGGCTTGAAATCACTTAATTCAAGTCTCTCCTCCTTGACAGATTAGAAGGGACAGCTCCAGGAAAATAGAAGTGAGCCCAGTAGAGGCTCCTAAATGAACAAAACAGCACTGGAGAATGAGGCGATTTGAAGCCTCACCTCTATGGTGGATCAGGAAGGGAAAACCTAGGCTGGGGACAATTGGTCCAGAGCATTGACGTATGGTTTGGTTTGTGGGGAGTGGCACTAATGAGAGACTTGCCCCCGGGTGCCCCACGACCTTGCTACGCCTCTGCCATGCCTCATGGGAATGAAATGGCTGCAAACTTGGAGACGCAAAGCATAATTTACCCTGCAATCAATTTTGCAGCTGAGTCACAGCTGTGTAAATATTATGTGTGGCACCTTTACAGTGCAGGAGCACCAGGAAAGGCCAGGAGAGGTGGCAGGAATTAATGAGGTGGCAGGAATTAATAATGGTGACAGGCCAGCAGGTGACAGATTCTGGTAATGGTGGCAGGCTAGCAGAGGTTCTATATGTCAGTTTGCAGGGTTATGGCAGGATTAGCAGAAAAGGAGGAGGATGAAGAAGAGGGCACATTTGCATAAGTTGCCTGCTCTGCTCCTGGGAGGAAGAAAAAGAGAGAGGCTTTGTGAGTCACTGAACTACCTCCTCCGCTTGCTCTGGATGTATAGCACAGCCACTTTCTGAAAGAACAGGCAGATATGCCCTACCTTTCAATGGTGTGACCCAATGTCAACCTTGTCCTGCAGGACCTGCTTGCGCCCTCCTATCTCCATGTGCAGGACCTCTGCCTCTCCCTTCAGGTCTGCATCACATTATGAATACAAGGGATTGCCTAACTTTAATGTCAGTTATGGCAAAAATTAAAATAAGGGTGTGATGCTTTGGTGCACTAAAGAAGTGGGAATTTGGTGCACTAAACTTTACCGCACAGGTATACAATTACGTGCTGGAAACAAAGAACACAAAAAAATTTCAGCACACTCCCCAGCTAGTCAGCAACAAAAACAAACTACACTGTCTAACAATTTGCGCTAAAAAGTTTTAGTTAGACAACATTTGCAGACATGTGGAAGCCACACTACATTGTCAAGGTTTCGTGTAGTGCGGTCCTAACGGTAATCTATGAGAGCCTCCATCCTGGAGCCTAAAAGCCACAGGGACACACAAGAAGCCCAAAACATCATAATGGCAGTTGAAGACCCCCAGAGTGTCCATACACCAAATCCAGAAAGCTAAACAAATATGGGAACCAGACCAATCAATTTAAAACTGTGGGATCTAGGGGGAAGATAGGGCAGCAGATATACACCCTTGCGAATATTTATGGCCCAAATCAATCTCAGACATCATTTTTAAATCATACCTTAAACTCCCTTACGGAATTCCAAGCGGGTATAACGATACTTGCAGGGGACTTGAATGTCCATATGGACCCGTCGTTAGACTTCATCAGGCCGTTCACATATCGCACATAGACAAATCACTAACCTTAAGTCACACTTTCACAAACTCCAGCTCATGGACACTTGGCGAATACTACACCCACATGAAAAAGATTATACGGTATATTCACCGGTGCATAATATGTACTCCCGTATAGACTATATTTTTATGGAACACAGACACCTAGACCTAAAATGACACTAAAATTCACACGGCCACAATGTCAGATCACGCCCCTATATCGGCCCGACTGGAGAGACCAGGAGAGCATAGATCTCCATATATGTGGAGATTAAACGAACAGCTGCTAGCTGATCCTATAGTTGAGTCAGCTGTAGTAGACGACCTCACACTGTATTTTCGTGAGAATGAGACAGAAGACATTTCCCCTGGGATTCTCTGGGAAGCTCATAAGGCAACGATACGGGGGACATTTATAGCTCATGGCTCACGTAAAAAAAAGGAACGCACCCATAAAATGAATAAGCTGACTCAGAAGATAACTACTCTAGAGCAAGCACATAAACGGTCGTTGTCAGATGCTCTCCTTCCAGAGCTTTCTAAAGCCCGGGAGGAGCTACTTAAGGTTTTACAATCTAAGTACTCTAGATCCTTTAGGTACCTTTCCCAACAATCCTATGAATTCGGAAGTAAGCCCAGTAGACGATTGACTCGCCTCTTACGGGTCCGTCAAAACATTGGCTTCATCCCTAAAATAAAGAATGCGATGGACAACATTACATTCTCCACAAAGGAGATAGCCCAAACGTTTAGGGAATTTTATGCTGAACTGTATAATGTTCGATCGGACCCTCTGAACAGCTTAATAAACGACATAAAGACCTGATTTGCTCCTATTTGACCAATCTTTCTTTTCCCCAAATAGATCAGACGACCTTGATGTTGCTGGGAACCCCAATATCTGAACTAGAACTCAGTAGCGCTATAGCCACCTCCCCATCCGGATGGGTTCCCATTAAAATAATATAAAACCTTTCAATCTTTGTTAATACCACAATTATGCACATACTTAAATACTTTTTCCACAGGTAAATCACCAGAACTAGCCACTTTACACGCCTATATCTCAGTCTTCCCTAAACCCGGGAAGGGATCCAGCTGTGTGCAGTACCTACAGGCCTATTTCTTTGCTAAACAACGACATTAAATTGTACGCTAAAATATTAGCCAATCGCTTGGCGCCATTACTACCTCATCTTATTTCAGCTGACCAGACTGGATTAATTCCAGGAAGAGAGGCTAGGGACAATACGCAACGAGCACTGACACTGATTAATCATGCTTCCACATCAACCCTTCCGACCATGATTCTGTCTACCGATGCGGAAAAGGCGTTTGACAGAGTCAATTGGGACTTTTTAATAACCACGCTTGAACATATTGGACTTGGCCCTAGAATGTTACACTTTATTAAAACCCTCTATCACAAACCCACGGCACAAATTAAGGTTAACGGTACTCTATCTTACGCCTTTGAACTTCACAATGGCACCCGTCAGGGTTGCCCTCTATCACCCCTTTTATTCGCACTTACTTTGGAACCCTTGCTTATCTCTATCAGGAATAATATAAACATTAGAGGTGTTGAAGTGCAAGGTTATGAACATAAAATAGTGGCTTATGCCGACGACATTCTTTTTTTCGTGAGACAGCCTAGAATTACTTTTCCTAACCTTCTCAAGGAATTTGAACAATACGGTTTAGTTTCGAATTTTAAAATAAATTTACATAAATCTGAACTATTAAAACTGTGGGATCAATTCAAAATTCATAGTATGACTTTGTTAGCCAAGTTATTTTTCAGGAAAAGCAACCAATGAACTGGTAATAAAAACCTTTAATTTTTAAATGAGAGAACTGCCCATATCATCCAGACAAGTAAGGTTATCTCCAACTGAATGCTACATACAGTATATCTATTCTAATATTCTAATCTATTCTAATACCAATATCTATTCTGATACCAATATTCTATTCTTTGTCAATGGCTGAAGGTTCATCCGAGACAGCAGTATTGTCTAAATAAACTGCATGATTTTCACTTGCTGGTCTGATTTCCTGGACAAAATCAAAGTGTACAGTAAGGTTGTACATAGTTGCTAAATAGAAACCTGATTTAATCAATACAGAGTTATTTAGTTTAGCTATGTAACAGTAAGAAAAACTCCTGAACCTAATACACTTCTCTATGACATTTATCTTGTTGCACATTTCTAAGCACTTGATATCCATTGAGTTGATATACATTCATGCTTACTATTCTGTTATCTGTTGCTAATAGTTAAATCAAACTACACAGTTTTCTTTTTTTTTTGGAGTTTTCAGAATCCTGTTGACTAGTTGCAGATTTCCAAAAAGGAAATAACAAGCTTCTTTAGAACACCAAATAAATGGTATATTTATTAAACTTTCCATCAGAAAACACCTCATTAACTTCTAATCAGCTTAGGGCTTTCCAAAATCCCTCAACAATCTTCTGTACCAAAAATGGAGCCATGAAAGGAAGTGATTTCCATCCAACATTATACAGCTGTTGAAGGCTTCTGAAGTCCTCAGGTGCAAAGCCTGGCATAGCGAGATCAGTAATTTACTGTACGTGTGTTTGGCAACCTAGCATGTGTTTCCATGGAGATGGATATAGCGCTGCGATACTATCTGACACTGATATTCTATCATTTTCCATGAAAATACAGCACAGGCTTTCTATTTTAGATATATAGGCAATTAATACAGCTAAGTCAATTAAACTGATTATTTGTAGGGCATAATTAGAGACTTTAAAAATTAGCTCAGAATGCTAGAGAACTGACTTTGTTCCCCCCAAATTACTGTTTTTAACCAGTGGCTTTTTTAGACAAGTTACCATTATTGCATAGAAAAAAGTGATCTGTCCTCAAGCTGTCCTGAGCTGAAAATGTGCAGAAGAGAGATAGGAGCAATAAGAGTTTACATAAGCACTTAGGAAAGCAAACCTTCAATTCAACCAAAAAAAAAAACAACAAAACAAAAAGAGAATAACTTTGTAAAAAAAAGAAAAAAATATACACTATACATGTACAAAAAAGGACAATTCATAAGAATGTTATATTATTTAAATAAAGTATCTACACCAAATAATGTGTAACCTTTATAGTGTAGTAGGCAATAAATAGAAAGAGACACAAGTAATTAATTCATATTATTCTGAGGTCAACATCAAAGTGAATTCTCAAACCCCACTTTCAAATGGAAAATATAATTATGTATAAAGATGAAAAAAAACCTCAGCAAAAGTGCTTATGAAAGAGGAAGCGTATAACAAGAACAAACAGAATGGTATTAGCGGGGGTAGGGATACAAGCTGCAAGCCGGTGGGAGATGTGCCAGGAGATCCGTGCGTATAATAGATGTGGATACAACCCAATAACTTGGGAGTCATTGCCAAATAATTGAACTCTCCAAATATAGTGGCTGGAGTGTTCAATGGCAGACACTTACCAGTCCAAAAGTTGCCCTTGAGGACATGGAAATATCTGAAATTTGTGGGTTCTGGTAATGATTGATTGCAAGCAGGTAAGAAATCTGGTTCATTGATTGCAAGCAAGTAAAAAATCAACAATGGCTATGTGCCTGACCTAGACCTGCTTCAGAGGATGGGCTCTAGGGCTCTGTTCCCCTAGCCCATGAAGGCTGGACAAATAATGTTTATATCTAAGTAGCCTAAGTATATGCAAGGTTATATGTAAAAAGAAATGTGTGAAATTCCACACGTTGTGACTGCCTTTATTTCTCTTACCTTTATATAACTTTTTGTGTATATGATGTCCAAGCACATTAAATGCATGCTGTCTTTTGTTTATCATTTTACAAGATTGGCCACAATCAGGCACTGTATGTAGCACAAAATACTACAACAGATAAATAACCAATAGAACTTGTCACTTGTGACAATTCAATAAAGTTCTAATGAAAAAATAAATAAAAAGTGTGATGCAGCTCGATCGAGCACATCAGCACTGTCCAGGCACACGCAAACCAGCATCCTTGTGGTTGAGCGCAGCTGCTGGTGTGAACAAGCCCTGAGACAAAAAGTAAAATACATTACTTACCTTCCTAGCCCAGATCAGTGTGTTTGGCCTATCTCTATGGCAAAGGAGGGTGGAAACAGACCCTGGGAAGCTGCAGGGCAATGTGGTGTCAAATACACTCATCTGCACACAGCCCACCGCCTTTCCTAAAGCTGCTTAGAAAGATCCTCTTATATAATGTGTTCTGTAGGTCCAATTTTCCTTCTAGTTTTGTATTCCTAAAACTTGAATGTATTTGAAATAATGCTGGTATAAACACCTAAAATGTGATGAACGTCTCATAAGCCTCTGCAAACCTGAGCTCAAAGCCTCAAACTGAAAAGTGGTGCCAATATAATAGATTTGTAAGCACTAAGAGCGTGAGCAGAGCTATGATCTGGGGAGTTATGTGGTGCTCCTTTGTTGCCCAATTAGTCATCTGGGGGTGGGAAGATGACCATGTTGAATTGCTTATTTGTCATAAAGGAATGGGTTGCTCAAGTTAGGCAGAACACAATTACAAATATTATGGCCAGTAAAACATTTGTCATACATGTATTTCAGTACTTAGCTGTTTCCCTGAGTTCAGCTGAGTATTCAACTCTCAAACTTTTTCCCATAATGAATCCAGATCAAACAGATATATATTGCCCAGCAAAGTATTTCTTTACGTTTTTACCCAAGCACTTACAGACATCATGTTTCTGAATAGATGGCTCCAATTCTCTCAGCTCAGCTTCCCTGAACTTCCTGTCCAGTACAAAATCACAAGGGACAGAGTAGTCTACAGCATCTGTCCACCTACTAGCTTGGAGAAGGGAGGAGTGTTGAGCAGGCACTCACCTTTCTAGGCCTGTGTGTTTGTGGAGATACATACAACTTAATAGCACACACAGGGGTGGCCTCATAGGACGTTGCAAGGGAAAGGAACCACCCTAAAACAGGAAGTCATGGCCAGTGCTCAGGGGACCAGCTGATTCTGCAGGAAACTAAAACTTTTAAACATAAAGGAGCATGATCTGTTGTAAGTGATTTCATCAGCAATTGAAATAGCTTAAAACCTTTTGACTTTAATACCACTTTAACAGAGAGTCGGTATTCAAGAGCAAAGAGCAGCTATATACAGTAAGCGCTCTGTTATCCACTATTCAGCTAACCGGAACTCCCATCTAACTGGCAAAAAAATCCCCATGTGCATTCACTGTTCTGCCAATCTGCCACCTTCTAGGAGAGGGAGAGCTTGCTCTGGAGCATGGAAAGGTACAGGAACGGGCTGAAAAAGTGCTGGATTATCCTAGGAATGAGTGTCTGAACAATCTCTGAAAAGTGCTGTTATCCTGGAAATGGGTGTCTGATCGATCCTTTGTGAAAGTGCTGTGTTATCCTGTGCACAACCTAGTAATCACTCCCAGTACTGCAATACATTGCTAATGGTTTAGAGTACAATATGCTGTTATGAGATGGTATAGCATGGGGAATAGCATTAGGTAAACCCATTTTTAATAGTAACGCTCAAGCAACCATAAACTACATTTATCCGGAATCTACCAATTCCCTGTGGATGCCGGATAACAAGTTTATTGTACTTGTTTTCTGGAATGCACTGTTTAGAATTCAGTCTTGCTCAACTTGTAGCAGATGGTAAGGTCTATTTCACAGGGTGTACTGCTTCTGTGGATTCTAGACCAGACTTTGCCATTTCACAAAATGCAGTTCCATCAAACAGCAGCACCTTTGGCACTCCTATGGGAAAAACTTCCTACCTGCAAAAACAGGTACCGGCAAACTAGACAGCTCTGCTGCAGACTCAGCTTACACAAAAATCTAAATTTACATAAGCTATTACAATATTTAAACTTCTCTGTGTTTTTTTTACCCAGATTAGATATTTTATTGGTGAAGGCAGACATTTATGGCTGAATAAACTGTTGCTCTCCAGGAGCAGTGCTGCATAAACCAAACATGTTCATAAGATACACTGAGTGGCCAGATTATTATGACCACCTGACGTTTGTAGGCAAATTAGCTATAATTAGCTATAATTTTGCACTGAAGTTGCTAGAGGGCCAGACCATTATAAATAGGGAAGCAGGTTGTTTACCACGACAGTAGAAGTGATTTTTTTTCTGAAGATACGGGGAAACAACGCGATTTAACAGCCTTTGAACGTGAGATAAATGTTGGCGGTTGGAGTCATGGAGCGAGTATCAGCAAAACAACAGAATTGGTTAAATGTTCAAGAGCAGCTGTTGTTAAAGTGTTTAAAGACTGGTCTGTCAGCCGAAAATCTGGGTCTGAACATGTAAATTGTGGCCGTCAGCGACTAGTCAAATTTAGGGCAGAACGGAGAGTGGCAAGACTGGTACAAGACAACAGAAGGGCAACAGTGCAGTGTAAGATTCCTTTCACCACACTGGCCCAACGAAGTACTGATGGGGTGGTCATAATAATCTGGCCACTCAGTGTATATTACTGTTCAAGTATACATTTATATGTACTGTAACGTATGTGGATGCTTTTGAACAGGCCGGACAGTGGCGTCACAAGGCGGGTTCGGGGGAGCGTCCCGCACCGGGTGACAACATCAGAGGGGGTGAGACCAAAATGACTCGCAGTCATTTTGGTGTTACTCTCTCTGAAAAGTCGGGCACTCAGTCATGGACCAAGTGCCCAACAGCTGTATAACAGAGGAGGGAACCTGGTGGCATACCTTATCTGGACAATCATCCCCCTCCTCTCTCTGCCGACGTTCATCACTGATATGGCACGCGAGTAATGATATCACACGTGTGCGTGATGGCGTTCCGGCGGGTGACACCCGGCGGCTGCCCCAGGTGACACCCTGCCTGGGGGATGCATCTAAGGCCAGACCATTAATTTCTCCAAAAATCAAGAAAAGATTTGACTTTACTTTTAACAGATGTTTTTTGGATTGTTGTACAGCCCCCCCACCCAACAAGTATGTTGTTATCATACAGGATTTATATAGAGCCAATAGTTTGCACAGCACTTTACAATATAAGGAAGACATTACAATCACAATACAATTCAAGAAACACTTACACATCACATTGGGTTTGAAATATAATGTACTAACTGATTCTGTAACCCAATATGTGTTACAATATTATTGTGCACTCTGCCAATTTTTATCAGCATGAGCCAGCACCAGATGGATGTTATCATTCTGATCAAGGCTTCATGAGTTTAGAATCTCACATCCTAAAGAAATTCATAATGCCAGAGCAGTTTACAAAGCTAATCATATAACAATGCTTGGCAGCACAGGCAAAAAAGCTCTTAGTCTGTATGAAATAATGCTGTGTGTTTGCAATTGGTACTACTTCTGCGTTGCCATAGCGATATTTAATTACACCATTTAATGTCATTGTGTTTTTACAGCTGTAAATAAGATTTTGGCAAGCGGAAAAAAGTGTATGTGTTATTGGATTTTACAATCCATCTGCAGACTTGACAGCCATCCAGTATTCAGCATGACAAATATTTGTTGTTTTAATACTGTTCTTATATGTCTTAAGGTGGCCATACACTGGCTGAATTTGGGCCAGTTTTTAATGTACCAGCTGACATGCGCACAGTGTATGGGGCTGTCGGCTCCCTTTCAGCCGGCATTCCTCAATTAGCTGATCGAAGGAGGCGGCTGGAAAATCCATGTGCGATCAGACCTGGCAGCCAATGAGCTGCCCGCTCTGATCAGGTAGTCTGACAGGGGCCGGCAGCACCTGTCAGAATACAATGCAGACAGCGGCGATTCATCGATCAACATGCTGTTTGTGTTGATGGAGGAATCACATCAATTTTTTCCGCTCAGCCCGCGGGTTGAACGAAAGAAATTGACAGGTGTTTGGCCAGCTTTAGACACCGAAGTTTGGATAGAAATATTACTGACACAGGTGATAAGGAACATACAGTTTAGATGTAATGTGGAAATGGAAGGCAACGTACACCACAGTGTAGATTTGTTTTTGTAATGCTCATTTGATTTTTTTAACATTAATTCAATGGCTCCAGTTAGGCTGCTCTTAAGCACTGGACATACCCTTTACACACCTCTGCTGTACATACTGCCTTTTGTCATACCCATTCACACTCCTCTCCTGCGAATACTGCCTGGTGTCATACCCATTCACACTCCTGTACATACTGCCTTCTGTCATACCCATTCACACCCCTCCTCTGCACATTCTACCTTCTATCTTACCAATTCACACCCCCCTTCTGCACATTCTACCTTCTATCTTACCAATTCACAGCCCTCTTCTGCACATACTACCTTCTATCATACCCTTCACACCCCTCTCCTGCACATACTACCTTTTATCATACCCATTCACACTCCTCTGCTGTACATACTGACTTTTGTCATACCCATTCACACTCTTCTCCTGCACATACTACCTTCTATCGTACCCTTCACACTCCTCTCCTGCACGCTATCACACCCTACCTGCACATACTGCTTTCTGTCTTAACCTTCCCATACCTTTCCTACACATACTTCCTTTTGTCATACCCAGTCACACTTCTCTCCTGACAAAACTGCCTTCTGCCATACCCATTCACACTCCTCTCCTGCGCATACCACCTTCTGTCATTGTCGCCACACTCCTTTCCTATGCATACTGCCTTTTGTTGTACCCTTCACACTCCTCTCCAGCACATAATGCCCCCTCTCATAGCCTCCACACTCCTCTCCTCAACATACTGCACTTTATCTTACGCTCCACACTCGTCTCCTGTACATACTGCCACCTGTTATACCCTCTAGACATGTGCGATTCGTTTCGTTACGAATTGAAATTCGTACGAATTTCCTGAAATTCGTAAATTCGGAAGCATCCGAAATCCGAATAGCAGTTTCCGAATTATATCCGAAATACGAAATTCCGTTAACGAATTTCGGATCCGAATTTCGTTGAAACGGGAACTAATATTACCCCTGTAAATGAGGTTGAACAACATGACAAGATTTTTTTTTTATCCGAAATATGAAATTTGGATCCGCTGCTGCTGAGGGTTGCATTACAATACAGGCAGGAAATACAAAATACCTTTGTTAATATTGGAGCTGATGCCTTGATGGTAGTTTTTTTTTTAATACGAAATACGAAATTCGGATCCGAATTACATTAACGGAATTTCGTATTTCATTTGGTTGACCAATCAGAGGTTTTCTCTTCTGCTGCTGACAGTTGCATTACAATACACAGGCAGGAAATACGAAATTCCGTTAACGTATTTTCGTTCCGTTACGAACATTCGTTATGATGAAGTTAAAAAGCAAAAATACCTTTGTTAATATATTGCCTGGATACTGCCTGCTGTCATCCCCTCCTGCACATACTGCCTGCTGTCATAGCCTCCATAATAATCTCCTGCACACACTGCCTGCTTAAAACTCTCTTAAAACTCTCCTGCACATACTGTCTGCTGTCATATCCTCCGTAAAAGTCTCCTGCACATATGGCCTGTTGTTACACCCCCTGTGCTTCTCTCCTGCATAAACTGCGAACTAAAACACTTATTTAGCATTGTTTTTACATCTCCAACCTTGCTAGTGCAATATAATGTTGCCTTTTTCCACAACCTAATCAGGTAGGTCTACATCTTTTCATCTACAGTACTTCTTTACACTATCTGTAGACAAAAACCATACCATGGGTGTCTTTCTTACTCTTTTGTCTCATTGTCCCCCTTTAAAGGGTCATCCCACCAGGGTTTGCAAAGTATAGCCAAGAGTCCCAGACAAATGCAAGAACCCAGTGTGTTTCAGCCCACCAGTACACCATAGAAATATACAACTGCTTTATATAACGTTCCCCTCCCCGCTGGTACTGGCTGCAGCGGTCTGTGTCGCTTTCAATCCCCGCTGCTCTCCCTGCCTGTATTGGCAGAGGCAGAGGGAAAACAGACTACTGCAGCCTGCACCAGCAGGGAGGAGACCGATGTGACTGCATTCCCCCGCACCTCCGCTGCTGCCCCGGTCCTTCTCTGCCCCGGCCCGTTCCTCCTCTGCCCCGCCCCATTCCTCCTCTCCCCTGCCCCCTGTGCCTTCGCTGCCACCCCGTTCCTCCTCTGCATCTAGAGGCTGGGAGCCATATCCAGCCTCCTATTGGATATTTTATAATGCAATAGCCAAAAGCAGGCTGGCTATTGCACCCGCCCATTGCCTGCTGTCAATCAGCAGAGGAGGACCTGAGTTTAAAAAAATAAGTTAAATAAACTAAAATTAGAAAGACTAAAAAACTTGAAAAAGGTAAAATAAATAAAAATAAAAAATGCAAACAAATAAAAAAAAAACTAAAATTAAAAATAGAAAAAAAATGTTTTTGGTGTATTATTTTAAATAAAAGGTTGGTTATTTTATTATATTGAGCTTTACAATTCACATTATTTTAAATCCATGAAACTAATTAAAATGTCTAATATACTACGATTATTATAAAAATATACATAAAAGGTAGGAAAATTAATTTTCAGTTTCAGCCTGGCAAATTTTGCTGCAGGAGGTGACTTGCAGTGCCATTGAATTCAATGGATCCCAGATGCACCTCCCATCCAGTGTGATTGCCCGCACTGAAATGCGCAACTCTGCAATGCCCTGCGCACCAGTGCAGTGCGATTTCAAAAAATTTGCATACCATTTTATTCTACAATAAACTTCATGTCTGTAACGCTGCATTTGTGTATTTTATTTTATAGAAATGACGGTATTAAAGTGACATTAAAGTCAACAAAAAATTTCCCTCCCCCAATGTTAATTAAAGCACTTGCCCTAAATGATGTTTCTTAATCCGATCTTCCTCTTCTTTCCTGTCCTTTTTATCTGTCTCTCCAGCGCTGCTGCGGGTATCCAATCCAGCGCTGACTCCTCCTGTCCTTGCTGGCACTTCCTGTCCCATGGTGTCTGCATGCGGGTACACACATCCATAGACTTACCTTGTGTCTCTCCTCGCGTCCCGGACGAAAATGTGAACTGCGCATCCGCCCGCCCCAAGAAAAATGTTCACATTTTCGGACAGGAGCACGTGGGGAAGACACAGGTAAATATTAACCTCTTTTAAAGCGTTTTTTGTTTTGTTTTACACTTTTTGCATACATCTACTGTTTAATAAGCCTTACATTTTTTATTCCATCCAATAAATTGATAAATCGAAATGAATAATCGGCTAACTAATTGATTATGAAAATAATTGTTAGCTGCAGCCCTCGTCATGACCATATTTAGTCAATGACATCACCTGGGAACCCTGCTGTTGTGTTCACATTGCAACAGCGCCGCTGATCTGTCTGTCCAGCAGCACTGAGTATTAGCAGTGGTATGGCCGCTATATGACAGCAATGTAAACAAACATCAGCTGGAGGTTTGGCTCCTAGCTTGGCAAAGGGCTTAATATGGTCCAAAACGATGGTGTGAAATGGTAGCTTGACTGTTTTGTACTGCCACCCTTTTCCAAAACAAATTAAAGAGGTTTTAATACAGGCAAAGACCTGTGTGCGGATGTACCATATGTTTGCATGCTTATAGTTATCATGTGCACGACTATAAATTTACATTAAAGACTGTCAGGGTTGTTCACAAAATGATGAAGAGTTTGGCGAAGGCAGGAAAAGTGAACAATCTAGCGCAACATAGCTCAACTGAAAAGTGAGCTGAACAGGAGAATGTTTCCAAATCAGCTATGTTGTCCTAGATTGTTCAATTCTCCTGCCTTCTCCAAACGCTTTACCCTTTTGTGAATAACCATCTGTGTGTTGTATATCTAAACATTGCAAGGTTTCACCAAGGGCGTTCTAAGTATAGTTGTAATGATCTAAAACCTACCGTGTTTCCCCGAAAATAAGACACTGTCTTATATTTTTTTGGGCTCAAAAAAACACACTAGGTCTTATTTTCGGGGTAGTTCTTTTTTTTTTATGTACAATCCACACTTATTCATGTACAACAGTCTACATGTATTCATGTACAAAAATATGGTGATCAGGGCAATCAGGGGTGCCGTACCTTTCCATGAGCAATTTGCTATCCAATTGCTGGCCAGAATGAGCGAAGCGCACTTATACTATGGATTCCTCACAGGCGGAGTGCATTTGGTATCACTCCGCCTGTGACAGGAGTCGGCACTATAGAGGTGCCGCCTCGCTTCCTCTAGGGCTGGCTTCGTTGGCACCGCTGATTCTCTCCTGCGGCTCTTCAGGTTCTCCCTTATGCCACCACCGGCCCTGGGAATGGTCACAACTAGGTCTTATTTTCGGGGTAGGTCTTATATTTTAGCAATTCACAAAAATAGTACTAGGTCTTATTTTCGGGGTAGGTCTTATTTTCGGGGAAACAGGGTACAAATGAGAACAAAACAAGAATAATGGATTGTTATTGTAACATGGCATGCTTTGTATCGCAGTGCTCTTTCTCTGACATTCAAAGCAATCATTATATAGATGTAATTCAGGGTCAACCACACAAAAAAAAGAACTCAAAAGCAAAGTATGTCTTCAACGCCCCCTGCTGGCCATTAAAATGTATACGTCTCTGATTTTAATGAGCACATAGGGGTCTATTCACGAAGCTGCTCAAGGATCTGGCCATAGCTTCGGCCGATCCTTCGGCTAGCTTCGGCCCCAGGACCCCTTCGGTTCAGTAGAACCGAAGGGGTGCTGTACGGGCTATTCACAATAGCCCGTACAGCTCCTGATCATGGCCGAGCGTCTCGGCCGAGCCGAACGCATATGCATCGGCTCGGCTGAGCCGTGCTGAATGCCGAAGCTGGCCGAGCGGCCGGC
>NW_017306807.1:503245-545242 GCF_000935625.1 Nanorana parkeri
CCGAACATGCCGAGCATGTTCGGCCGACCCGAAGCCACACGAAGCAAGCCGATGTACGGCTGATTTCAGATTACGGCTGAAATTAGCCGTACCAGCCTGAAGTGAATAGCCGAACAGCGTTCGGCTCACTTCACTTCAGATCGGTCATTCACTCGGCAGCTTTGTGAATAGACCCCATATTCTGTCTTTTTATTGTAATACTTACCTTTGACGTGACTGACATTTTAGTATGATTCTTGTTTTATGTTTGTTATAGTATTAAATATACAGATTTTTAGATTAGCAATTAGATGAAAATCTATTTATCACTTCTTATAGTAAACTTTGCTAAAATACTATACCAAGCAGAATGAAGTGCAGGTTTCAACATCTTCAAAAGTGCCCTTAGAAATCTAATATGTAAAACTCAAGTTTTGATGGTCTCAGCAACAATCTTAGCAAGCTGACCGACCCCTACAGCTTCCTATTGGACATTAAGATTGCCCATTATGGTTAAAGAACTACTCTGGACATGTAAAAATTAACCCTTGCAGTGTGGATGCGGAGGGACATACCAAAGCCAGGGCTGAGGGGGTAGAGATGAGTAGTCATCACCACGGTACCGAGGATCAGGTGAGTTTATCTTTTTTTATTTTAGACCCTAGACCAAAATGAGCGCTTAACCCTTGCAATGCAGGGGTAGCCCCTCTGCAAGGGTCACTTTTTTACATGCCCAGAGTTCTTCTTTGAGATGGAATACAGATTTGTGGGGGCAACACCAAATTAGATTTCATTGAAATGCTTCATATTTTTGGGCTGTTGAGAAGGTAATGAAAGGTATGTAGGTGCTTGAGAGTTCCTTCAGATCATTGCTGTTGTTAATTTACAGTGTTTTGAAAAAAAAGGTTCTCTTTACCAATTTATTGAGAAAAGGTATCCTCTACAGAAGGAGTTCATTATTAGTGGATCTGATCAAAGCACTATAAAACAGGAAGCAGAGCTTATATATATAATGAGCAAATACGGTTGCCTCAGACATTAAAATGGACCTTCACCTAAAAAGTCCCCAGCCTCTTATTTTTTTATTATTATTTATTTATGGTATTTATAGTTCCACATTCACATCAGTCCCTGCCCTCAAGGAGCTTACAATCTAAGGTCCCCATCTCACATACATGCAAGGGCCAATTTAGAGAGGAGCCAATTAACCTACCAGCATGTCTTTGGAGTGTGGGAGGAAACCAGAGTACCCAGAGGGAACCCACGTAAGTACAGGGAGAACATGCAAACTCCTTGCACTTGCAGATAGTGACCTGACCAGGATTTGAACCAGGGATCCCTTGTGCTGCAAGGCAGACCCGCTAACCACTAGGCACACTTTGGGTGTGAGAAAGACAGCACTGGATTTCAGGGGCTGATATGTGTTGTGTTTTTTAAAAGCCAGCATCTACGGTTCTTGTAGCTGCTGAATTTAAATTTTACCCTAGCCTAAGGTTACCAGATTTTTGGAAGAAAAAGCAGATATCAAAGCTGTAAAGACAAAGTACCCTAATGTGGTGTGCATAGCGCACCCTGGCGCATCATGCATGTGGCCAAATTTCAGTAACAGTGGGAGCAGCTGAAGAGGTATGGTTAAATAAAGCCTGAACCTATTCTGCTAAGAGTCAAGAGTGCGTAATGCACAGAGTACGGGGTTCAGGGATGCGTAAAGGGTGTAGAGGTCATGAATGTGTAACTCAGAACACAGGGGTCAAATCTGTGTGGTGCAGAGAACAGGGGTATTTAACACACAGGGTGCAGGGGTCAGGAGTATATAATGCATGGAGTACAGGGGTCAGGAGTAGGTAACACACAGAATGCAAGGGTCAGGGGTAGGTTATGTACATGGTGCTGGGGTCAGCAGTAGGTAGTGCACAGAGTAAAGGGACCAGGAATAAGTAACACATTAAGTACAGGGGTCAGGAGTAGGTAACACACAGAATGCAAGGGTCAGGGGTAGGTTATGTACATGGTGCTGGGGTCAGCAGTAGGTAGTGCACAGAGTAAAGGGGCCAGGAATAAGTAACACATTAAGTACAGGGGTCAGGAGTAGGTAACACACAGAATGCAAGGGTCAGGGGTAGATTATGTACATGGTGCTGGGGTCAGCAGTAGGTAGTGCACAGTGTAAAGGGGCCAGGAATAAGTAACACAATAAGTACAGGGGTCAGGAGTAGGTAATACACAGAATGCAAGGGTCAGGGGTAGGTTATGTACAGGGTGCTGGTGTCAGCAGTAGGTAGTGCACAGAGTAAATGGGCCAGGAATAAGTAACACATTAAGTACAGGGGTCAGGAGTAGGTAACACATGGAGTATGATCCTAATCTTGTTATTGAGATGCTAATGTTACCTCAATAACTATAGTTGTACAGTGCAACATGCATTATAATGTCTGCCAAATATGTGTGTATGTGCCAGGGGGGCAGAAAGGAGAAATCTGGTTTTGAGCATGTTGTTATCCTATTAATGGGAAGATGAACTGTTATTAAAAAAAAAAAATCAAATAATTACACCATACATTTTATTTTAAAATACGTTACAAAATTTCACATTTGTTATATAATCTTTATATCGGTGCATTGTAGTCATAACAAAAATATATGAAAAAAATCCCTGCAGAATTCATGAAATATAAATACAGCACTATCATTTTCTCAAATAACCTGTATACAAATAAGAGGGGTACATGTTTATATTTTAGCTTTCTGATTTTTACCCATTACCAAAGAAAGCATAGCTTAAATGGCTACATTTGAATAATGTGCTACACAACTATTAATTGCCCGCACATCTGGTTATTACACATGAGCTTGTGGACTTCAGTTTCCAAACATATTAATGGACATGTAGGTTTGCAGTGAACACAATGCTCCAAAAAGGAGAAAGCATGACAACGGGAAAGGGTTAAACGACAACGTTATAGCCCTGTACACCTGTATGTTATGATTTGAGACTGATCTTTGTAGGAAATGCCCTAAAATACCTTCATCTCTTGCTGCTTCCTGCACTCACACTGCAGTGGTCTATACTAGCATAACTAAGTAGCATCATTAGTGTCCTCAAACAGACTTTTACTGCAGAGAAAGAGAAGGGTGTGTCTGACCAGGTCTATTACTGAGAGTTGATTACCGAGTGTGGTAGGTGAAACTCTGGTGCCTATTGGACTACACATTCATATTTAGACACTCTGCACAACTCCTGTAACAGACAAGTGAAGGTAAAGGTATGCAAATGGTGTTAGTACAATGTCTATCTGATTACATATCTATTTCTGTGACTTAAACTGGGCAATAAGCATTGCCTGTCCTTCTAAAAGCATCACTTGTATCTTACATACAATTCTAGGCAATCTTGACAGTGCAAAGTGGTTAGGTTGTGATATCTACGCTTGGCAGACATTGGTGTCCGAGAAGCTGTGAGGGAAAGTGAAAGTTGAATGGAAAGAACGACTAGGAGTATGGGTAGCTAATGGATACAAACGTGTGGCCTTATAAATGAAGAACAGGATACCCCCACAGAAAGCAATCAGTATCTCCTTCATGTGATGCTTTTATTCGCTAGCAAAAGTAAAGGTAGTAAAACTGGATCTTATCAATAGTCGGTCACATTGGGGTTGATTTACTAAACATAAATAGGCTGCGTACTTGAAATGGAATTTGCACTTTGCAGGGGATGTTTCCTCTAGCTTAGAGAATGAGAGGAAGCTTTGCTGACTTCCATCATCCAATATGTGCAAGCAAAAATACTGTTTTTTACATTTTCTTTGCATGTGATTGGGTATTCTTTGCAAAATGAATTTTCACCACGTTCACTAGGTTAAGGGTAAATTCCACTGCAAAGTCAAAAGCCTATTTCCCCTTAGGGCCAGTTCACACCATATGCAGTTGTGATGCAGTCCGTTTATTTGACTGCTGCAGTCAAAATACATCACAATGCTTTCCTATGGGCCGCATCACAACTGCATATGGTGTGAACTGACCCTTAGTAAATCCACCCCACTGAATAACAAATCTTGCAGCCTGCATTTTTACCTAATCTCTTCCCGAGAGTTCCCAGAACAGTGCCTGTAATCTCATTCATGTACCCTTTTAGCACCGAAAGCTTTACCTCTACAATGAACCATTATTTAAAACAAGCACACTGTTTGCCCTTGCCTATTAGCTTTTCCCTTTGCAGCATTGTGTCTACAATAAAACACTGCCCCGTAATCCATATTCCAAAATTAAGGGAACGTTACATTTAAAAAAACAAAATGTTGCCAAACTATCTAGAAAAAAACTACAGTTGTGAGAAAAACAAATTGATTTGAAATTTTCTGGATTTCAGTTTAAATAGCTCTTAAAGTATGGCCAGGACTCCTACAAAGTCATACATCAGACTCTTATTTAACAAACAATAAACAACATATCACATTGCCATAACTAGCTATAAATGGTTTCAACAATCAAGGCCATCAATGAACCCTTGTATTTAGTGACTAAAGGATCTGACCGTTACTCGTGATAACCCCAACAACATGTTTACTCTAGCTGCTGATTACACCTTGCATCTGGTTAGACTATATTTTGGCACATTTCTATATACAAAGCTCTGTATATTTTTTAAGATATGTTACATCACCCACAATAAACTAGGCTGTACTCAAATATGGAATTTTGTCTGCCTATGTTGTTAATTCATTGTTTTAAATCATTGTCAAATTGGATGAATCAGTTTGTTTTGCATTTTCCTAATGCAGCTTGAAATTGATGAGTCCCTTAATGACTGCATGCCTCCCCTATTCTTAAAGCAACAAAGTGGCTTCACCCCATTAAGCCCACTACAAAATGGGAGGATAGAATGGAGTTGGTTAAAAGTACAACTTTTGTTGTATATGTTTGCAGCATGTTGTTCTAGTAGGTCTGCACAACATCAGGGTACTCTTTACTAAACCTAAGACTGTCCGCGGGTAGCAATTTCCTTCCATGTACATCGCCCTCATTCAGTCTTTTGCTTATTACAGACTAATGAACACAGATGATACTGAATGTAAAATATGCTTGTAAATCCTTAGCTGGTCCTTTTTGTTTTACCTGTATAGGGCTTATACCGGGTGCCTTTGCACCGCTGCTCCTGTAGGATGCTCTTTCTCAGGGAAAGGGCTATCTCACTGGAGTTCCAAGTGCTATTCACCTGGCTGGGTTATTACAGTGGATAGAAATCTTTTTGTAACCAATTCCTATGAGCTTTGCTAACGACTCTTGAGGTTTACTAAAATAAAATAAAAATCTTTGAATCTGGCCATATTGCACATCTACAGAATTCTAGCAGTACACAAAATGTATTTTATTTTCCTTTAGAAAGCAAAGCAGGTGAAACACACTGAACAGAATTGTAATACCCGACTCATCAACTGTAACATTTGACTTGAATTACTCTATTTAGTTCCCATTCTTTTCCTTTTAATGACCTTGATTGTTGAACCATTTGTTCAATGAAAATATGGCCATGTAAGTGCTGTGTGTGTGTATGACATTGATGAAGATCAGATCACAGTTTTGAGGCCAGAAAAATTCTAAGGGCCCATTCATGCCAGATACATTGGGGCCTTGTTTTAAATTGTTGCCGTTCACACCACCATGTTGCAAAGGTGTGCGCTAACAAAACGTACTGATTACAGTATTTTTATTTTACAGCACAGCATGGTGTGACATGGTACAACCATAGCGCATCACCTATAGAACCTAATGAAGTGTCACAAATCAAGATCGGCACTGTAGCTATCAGCGCACTGGAGCAGCAATGCATTGAGCACAGCTTGCTGGTGTAAAAGGGCCCTTAAGCGTCACAAATTTTTCTCCCAACTGCATGACATACCTTATAATAATACATGAGTTATAACAATGATCCCACTACTGACCTGTGGAGTGACTGCGCCACTACTTACCAAATCTAGCAACAAACACCATCAGTCTTTTACTAAAAGTTTGACATCGTTATTTACCAAAATACAATACATGGTACAGTAGATCATCACGGTATTAAAGGTGCTCATGTATTACATGGATAATAGAAATACCCTTGTGCTTGTTTTAAATGCAAAAGCAGAAAAATTTTATCTATGAACAATGTGGAGACTTCATTACCAAAAACAGCAGAATTAAAAACAAACCAACCCACACAGCTTCCTATGTTTAGTTAGGTAACGTTTCTACAAATCTGAAACAAATGTCAAAATGAACTCGCAGCAAAACATTTGCAGCGACTTCAGGATGACATTCTGACAACAAACAACTATTACAAAACAAAACAAGGTATGAATATACCTTTCATGGTTGAGATGATAACCATTGCAAGGCTTTTGAGACAATGAAACATATGGTTTAGCAGTTCTGTACTGGACTGTACTCCAGAGTAGTCAATCAAATTGCTTCAGTAGAAAAGTTTCTTCAGTAGACAAAGGCACATCCTGGCACAGACAAGTAACCAATCTATGGAAAGTCAGCAAAATAAGAAAGTGGTGGCATTAATGGCTTTCACAGCAACTGTGCCTAGGGTTTTCAGCTACCAAGGGAGGTAATTTTCCGAGTATGAAATGTTGCTTTTTTCTGATCATGGCGTAGGCTGCGAATGGTACTGTTAATTGCTGCCACACAAGCTTTCCAGTCATGGCCACACTCCTTCAGATCAAACGTTGGGTAATTCATCTGTAGGAAATCTGTGGTAAAACAAAACATAAGATATTACAGCTTACCAGTGGGCAAATTTCAACACTACCTAGACCAGCATTTAGGCGTAGCAGATGACAATGAAAGCTACTGCATGTTTGTGTAGGCACATCTAGGTCCTAGCAGCTTTCTTTTCCTTATGAAGTAATACTGCCTCAATAATTACACATGCAGTAATGTACTACTGAATAATAAGGGTCATCTTAATCTACAGCAGGATATGCAACAAAGTCCCTTGACTTTTCTAAATAAGCAATTCTAAATGCATCTATACAGAGTGAAATCTAAAGCTGGTACAACCGAAGGCACAAAGAGAGCATACCTCTTAAAGCACCGATCCTGTTGGAGTCTAAAGGCAAAACGCCACGCTCTAGGTTCCCATATACATTGCTTTTCACTAGTACATCCTCTGGGAATAGATGCCTGATTAAATATCTAGCAGACAGTTCTGGGCGAGGCTTCCCTTTGCCTATATAGATCACTGAGAATGGTAACTGCACATTCCTCCAAGGTTCACCGAAACACTCTGAAAAGCAATGAGAACAAAAACCTGTAAAATCTGTAGTATGATCAAAATAAACGCTAGAAATGGTATTCTTGCTGAAATATCTAAAAAATACTTAAATAAGAAAAACCTATGTCAAATCTTTTTATTTTTAATGTGAACACAAGAAATCCCATCTTTGGACATTTGCAGCAGCTTCACTGACCATGCTTGCACAATGTGTGTCAGCATGGCCACTTGTAGGTACCACCATGGGTACGCATTAAAGGGTGAAAAAGCCGGAGAACAGTTGTCATCCCATCACATGAAAAACCTTCATAGTTTACTTTTACCTTTCAGCAAAGTAAAAGTAAATACAATACAATGTACCTGTTTTTTCCAATGTTGCAGCATATTTTATTTGTCATATTTGAAATTATCATACCCGTTAGGTATAGTGGGGGGAATTTATCAACGCAATTGCAACAGTTTTAGCCTCTTAGATCATTTCTTTTTATGTGCAAATCTGTCTTTTAACATGTGCGCCTGTTTTAACCTGAGCTTGCACTACTTTTTCAATTGCACGTGTTCTGCAGCTGTCTAAAACTGGAGCATCACCTAACAAAACTATCGCAACTTAAGAAGTCCCCATGACCACTTCTTCAAGAAGCGACAGTTAAGCTTTTTGCCTGGAGTTCCGAGTCTTCTCTCCTTGAGTCTATTTAACCTCATTTATGAACAACATCACAATAGCATCATAAATCTGGTGCAAAGTGCGTCAAATATATTCTGTGCAAGTTCAAATACTCACAATCTCGATGATAAATTCCCCCCAGTGTATACCGTGTTTCCCCGAAAATAAGACACTGTCTTATATTTTATTTGGCTCAAAAAAACACACTAGGTCTTATTTTCGGGGTAGGTCTTATTTTTCTTTTTAATGTACAACAATCCACACTTATTCATGTAGAAAAGTCTACATGTATTCATGTACAAAAATATGGTGATCAGGGCAATCAGGGGTGCCGTAGCTTTACAAGAGCATTTTGCTAACCAATCGCTGGCCAGAATGAGCGAAGTGCACTTTCACTATCGATTCCTCACAGGCGGAGCACATTTGGTATCACTCCTCCTGTGACAGGAGCCGGTGCTATAGAGGAAGCATCGGCTTATGCGGCTCTGCTCCCTCCAGTGCCGCCTCGCTTCCTCTAGCGCCGGCTTCGTTGGCACCCCTGATTCTCTCCTGCCTCTTCCGCGGCTCTTCAAGTTCACCCTTATGCCACCACCGGCCCTGGGAATTGTCACAACTAGGTCTTATTTTCGGGGTAGGTCTTATATTTTAGAAATTCTCACAAATAGTACTAGGTCTTATATTCGGGGTAGGTCTTATTTTCAGGGAAACAGGATAGTATAGTGTAAGTGCTGGGGGATTTCAGTTAAGACACCATGGTGTACATATATGGCTTGGAATAGCCCCTCCATTATGTGTTGATTCATGCATGTGTCCTTAGTGGTCGTCAGTTTGAAGTCGTTGATAGTGGTGGCTCCTGCATTTATAATCATTGGAACAAATTGTTGTAGTGATCATTTAAAAAACTTAGTAACATTTTGTAACCAAGTAACCTGATTGCAGCTGTTACTACAGATCAAAGGTTTTTTTTTGGTAATCCGTTTGTAACTTTAACTGCAGAGAAGCCGATGAAAAAACATTTAGTTCTTTCTTTATAAATAATCATTGTTTTTATTGTACTTCTAATTACATCCTTCATCACGTTCTCCTGTTGGCAATTTTTCATTTTTGCCAAATGTTATTTTTGTTTTACTGTTTCAATGCATTTTTCCATTTCCATTTGTTTCTTTTTCTTATAGAGTTCTGTTAAAGAAGAACTCTGGGCAAACAAGAAACTTAAGTGCTCATTTTGTCTAGGGGCACTATTGAAGCCGTTTCACTTAGCTGATCCTTGGTTCTGCCGGCTCTCTCTAGGCTACTGGACCAGTTTCAGAAGCCTCTTCTCCCCTTCCCTCTAGTGGTCTAAGGACCGCTGACATCATCATGTCTTGTGTAGGCCATTGGCCTGAATTAGATGCGAGGACGTCGAGGGACATTGCAACATCGTGAATAGAGGGAGAGAGGTAATCGCTAACCGCCACAGGAGCCGGGATCAGGTAAGTAAAGCAGGTTTATTTGAGTCCCCTAGACAAAACGTTTCTTCTTTAAAAGAATGTAAAAAAGCAGCAATATGGCCTTACTGTGGCCAAAGTGCTTCTGTAAATAAAAAAGCTATATTTAATAAATGGTAAAAAAAAAAAAAAAGCACTAGGATGAGAAGAGCCCATCACGCCACCTGTTAAAATCACGTGTCCGGGCTCTCCTCCAATCATGTAGTGTTCTCTGCAGCATGAATGAGTTGTAAAATGCAGGCACTACAGTGTCCTACAGAGGGCAAGTAATAATATCCACTCTCCACTATAAATTAGCTTAAAGAGTGTCTTTAAGAGAACCCATAAGGATAAAAAATGGGAGCTGCTCTGATGTTATTATTTGGTTCCGGACTTTACTGCGTGGTGAGTAACTAACCCAGAACAAGCATTTGGGAAAGGAATTCAGACTTTAAAGAGTTCTCGAGCTGCAGTTTTCTTCTAGGTCTGTGATGCAATAGAGAATAAACCAGAATCAGGATGACAACCCTGAAGCCCACATATTTAAAAACTAGTCACTTCCCGTATTTCTCACAGACAAATTATTAATATGATGTTAGCAGCTGAGAAATATTACCTATAGGATCAGAAGAATGATGTTTCACTGGTGTGCCAATGCCTGGAGGTCCTGGAAACCGGTTATCCTTCTGTTTGTTCAATATATTTGCTTGTAAAAAGCTGGGATTTTGTGCATCCTTTTTATTATTTTCAGTGACAGCCTCATGATCCTCCTCAACTGCATCATCAGAATCGAGACAAATGGAATCTTCTGGTGCTTGGGATACAGCTTGATTAGGGAACATATTTACCTTCAAGGGAAAAAAAACTGAACTGAAACAGTTACCTATGTCAGAGCTCATTCATCATCATGTATGCTGGGCTGCATTGCAAGTAAAAATACTATAGGGTCTATTCACGAAGCTGCCGAAGGATCTAGCCGTAGCTTCGGCCGATCCATCGGCTAGCTTCGGCCCCAGGACCCCTTCGGTTCAGTAGAACCGAAGGGGTGCTGTACGGGATAGGGCTCATTCCATACCAACACTCTGCGTTGGCGTGTGCAAATATAAAGCAAGCTGCATTTAAAAGCAGCACAATGCACTGCAGCACACTTCAGCATGTTGTGAAAAGCTACAATGCACATTAAGGAAATAAAAAAAGAGAAAAATTGCAGTGAAAAAGATAAAAAAAAACATTTACAGCAACGCAGCCTGTAAAAAAAGTCAGCGTAAGTACACTTAATGTGCACAGGTTGAATGTTAAAGCATTTCAAAGGCCAAACTTGTTTAGGTAAGTAAAGGGAATGGTTAAAACTAGAGGTGCACTGAAATGGAAGTTTCATTTTATTTTAAGAATTGTTTTACTTTACTGTCGGGGTCTCTTTTGAAATAGAAAGACAGATTGAGGACACAGAGTCCTAAAGCTCTTTTTCTGCAATCAACATTATGCATCTATACAGAGTGTTCCTGTCCATTCACAAGCTTACTATGTCCTCAATTATTTAGAAGCAATCAGCGATCAGCTGATCCATGAGTGTTTGTAACCAGCTCTCCATCCTGACTCGCTGTCACAGGAGGCTGGCCGAGCGGTGTGGGGAGGAGAGCTTGGCCACTTGTGACACCGCTGATAGCGGGCTCCTCCCTCTCACCAGCGGCTCGGCCTCCTGTGACAGCTGACTACTTCCTGCACTGCTCTCCATCCTGATTTGCTCGTCACAGGAGGCCGAGTGGGGCGATGTGGGAGGGGGCTCAACCTCCTGTGACACCGCTGACAGCCCTCTCCTCCCTGCCCCGCTCAGCCTCCTGACAGTTTCACTTCTCCCTGCTGGGTGCTGCTCTGTGTCAGAGGGGACACAGAGCAGCACCCATAGGGGAGGAGAGAAACCAGAGATGCACCGCATTTTCAGGCAAGAAAATTGTATTTTCTGCATTTTGCCCAAGTACCATTTTCGGCCAAAGTTTTGGCGCATCCCTAGCTAAAACCTGATAAGTTTCTTTTTTTTGCTGTATGTAACTTTACTTTATAAATGGAAGTGAGTGGTGATCTCTCCACAGAATGGGAAATCTCTCTTAGACAGTTATCACTGAAACAAATGTTCCCACTAGAAGAGTTCCCTCCTATTTCTGAACCAGTGAGGATATTTACAGTATAAATAGAGAGCATTTCTCCTGTGGCTTTAAATAATTAGGTTTAACTTCTAATGGGGACACGTACAGCGATAAAACCTAAAAAGACAGGGGTCCATACCCCTTACTATTCTATCCTTGTCTTGGCTTTAGCTTCACTTTAAACTGTATGTGTGTGTGAAGGAGAAGCACATGCACAGTAAAAACTGCTGAGTTCAGTGGAAAAAAATAGAAAGAGGGATTTTACAATTAAATTAGAGCTGAACAATATCTTGGCTTCCTTTTGTGCTTAGTTGGGTTCCTGACCCGCTACTGAGTTCCAATAATTATTTTCCTCTACATATCGCTCAGTTTGCTCTTATTACTGAGACAGAAATACAATACAATAGGAACAAATATACAACAAATGTGAAAAGTGAAAAGAAAGTGAAACAAATAGAATAAACCTTCTTTCCAAACACATAGAAATAAATATACAGTTTAAACTTACAGCATTTTTTTTGGTTTCTAAATGTAAACAACGAATCATGGCGTTAACATTTGTAGTACAGGTTTTCCAGTCCTTTCCGTATTCACTAAGATCACATTCAGGGAATATAGATGCCAAGAACTCTGCAAAGCAAAAAGAACCTTTACCAAAACTCAACAGACAAGTGAGATTCTTAAAGTGACAGGAACCATGCTTTAAAATCTTTCCTCTCCAGGTTTAATAAATGAACATATGAGTGTCAGTCACCATCAGCTATACTATAAGAGAAGTCCATTCATCTATATTAACCTTCCACACAAGTCAGTGCTGCTATATTATTTCATTTGTCATACTGAGCCTGATGAAGGGGACCCTGCGCAGCCCCCGAAATGCTGTGCTCTACATGTGACAATATGCGTTAATAAAGAATATGTGCTTTTTGGCACTTTCCTGCGGTGTGCTGGTGATTCGTTATATTATTTCAGATGCATCAGTGACCCAAAACCCTTTTTGCTTCACCCCCTCTGTTGGGGGGTTCTGTATACCAAAGTGAAGTGGGCTGAGTAATAATCTAATGTAACCAGTGCAAAGTGTGGCTGGTTTCTGCGTTAAACATTCATAACACTGTCCCACAGTGTCGCGCAGAAAGATATGCAGCCAACAGTGGCATCTTGCTTTACAAAAGCTAGTTATTGATTGCTGGGACACACTGGAGGTCTTCAGCTGCTCATGTGCTATGCTTGGCTCTGGTGTGTCCCTGCACCTTTAGGCAGGAATTCATTACCTCCAGGCATACATGCCTTTTATCTATTTATTGCTATATATGTCCTAGGTTGGAAGCTTTGTTAGATTAGGGATCACACTATACAGAGGGCCTTTGATGGGGCAGTGTGGCTTCCACAAAGATTTGCAAATATATGCTACTTATACCTCTGTATTTATTACACAGTGCTTAAGGAGTTCTGGCTATTTCTTTCATTTCCTTTTCTCTGTCAGTCACAGAAAAGCCTTTGCAGTGAGCTTATTGACTGGCACCCTTTAGAAGGCTGTTAGCTTACAGATTTTATTTCTGTGATACCTTATAGCTGCATTAATGCAGGTTTCTTTTAGTAATGTATTTTGGCCATGAGATCCACTTCAAGAGTTTGTACGATAAAAAATAGTATTTTCAATAAGATTTATCTTCCTTATTCACTGTGACTGGTTTTAAAAGGTTTTAATTTCCACCAAATACATTGTTGCAGTTTGTTTCTGCTACATCACAGATATGAGACAAAAGGCTTTTTTATAACATAGTTCTGTGAGCAACTACATGTCATGTGATCACAGAATAGACATATGAGAAACATGGCTACTGGTATGTGGATTATGCATGGCGATTACAGGTATTTATCAAAAGCTAAACCAGTCATAGCAATGGTGGCGAGCATAATTGTGTGTTCATGTTATATGCACGTTCCAATTCACACACATACCTCTTATTGCTGAAACTTTGTTTACATCAAGTCCTTGCACCTTGCCTCCTGTAGCACTGCTCAGTAATATGTCCTTAGGGAACAGGGCACGAACCAAGTAACGGGCTGCATACTTGGGCTGTGTTTTCTGTCTGGCTTTCACCAAAAAGCTTCCAGGGACTTTGATATTTCTACTTGGGTCCCCAAGAAATTCTATAATTGAATTAAAAGAATACTTAGCATTAATTTACATTACAAAAACATTATAGAGGGTCTGACAAAAATGTTTTTGCCTAAAGATAAGCTTTAAGGTTTCCTTTGGGGCAGATTGAATATTGTGTAACTGAAAAAACCCCTGCCAGACCCCCTCCCCGCCCCAACTGTCACCCCATTTAAGCTATTATACATGAAATGTGTCAGGTGGAAAATAACGCATGCCTCAAAATGTTCTGCTGTTTAGGGAGTGAGTGTATTTTCATGTTGAAGGCATGCAATGCAAACCAAACCCTAAGTTTAACTTTAAAGAAAATCTGTAATGAGAAAGATAAGCCATTGAGGACATTGATAAACTCTTGAAAATACCTGCTCCCTGGCTATATTGCTGACCTAATGGCTCTCCATTTTTGCATGCCTGCTCCATGTTAGTGGCGCAAAGTGCTAAAACCAAAGACAGTCAGGTAATAGTCTGGCAGTCATAGTAATTGCAAAAGGAGGCCAACATGGGCAAGCTCTTTTTTACTCAGTCCAATTATATGAAAACAGAACAGAAAGTTCCAGTAGTTAGGTCACTAGGGACTTTATTTACTATCAGTGAGATTCACCAATTAATGCTTCTGTCACTGCGAAACCCTGTGGAATGTAAATGTTGGGTACAGAACCAACTGCATATTTGCATACAGCAGTAGGTCAGTAGTCTCTGAACAATCGAGATAACAAGAGCTAGGCTAGGGTAGTTTAGCCAGCACTCCCATAGCTAATTTCTTTGCCAAGAAAAGGGCTCTAGTGACAAAATACAAGTGTCATTAGCTACAACCTCCTCATCCGAAAACTCAAGTATACATGCTTTTGAGTCATACTTAAAGTCTGAAAAAAGATGTTGATAGCAAGCAGTTTACAGTAGCTAGGGTTTATTATACCTGGTGTGCACAGTCGTATAGCCCATCAACACCAGATTATGGAAGCTTTTATGAATTAGTGTTCAATAGATATACCCCCTTTAACACTTTGCAACTCACCATAAATTGGGACAAGCTGAACTGAAGATGAAGGTAATTCCTCATTTGAGATAATATTTCTCTGCAGATTTACATGGGGCACCAAGACAGGCTCAGTTTCATAAATATTTTCTTTTGCTGCTTTGGAACACACAGATGATGTAGCCGGAGGAGTAGTAATGATTGGCGGTGAAGCACAAGTGCTTTCAGGTAAGCTTTCAATCTTTATGTCTCTGTGTTCATTCGTTGTTACACTAATGACCGGATGCAACGAGCGGGTTGACACAATAGTTGGTAGAGGTGGGCTTAACCTTTGAGTCTGTTGAGGTTCTCTTGGAACTGCTACTGAATGGACAGATTTAAAGGCTGGGCTGCCTGGGAGCTGCCTGTTTTCATCTTCCATCTGTCCTTTATTGTTTGGAATGCTTGGTGGACGCTGTGCAAATTTCGAGGAGAGAAAGCTTTGGTTTAGCTTTTGTAGTCTCAGTTTTGCTTGAGGTATGGCATGAGGACCTCTCTGGGAAAGGTTGATCGGTCTCTGGAGGTAGAACACAAAAAAAAGTTGGGTTTAGCTATTGTAGTCTCAGGTTTTGCTTGAGGTATGGCATGAGGACATCTCTGGGAAAGGCTGATCGGTCTCTGAAGGTAAACACAAAAAAAAGTAACATGATGTAAGCTGACCTTATAACACTAAAATCATTTTAGGAAGTCATCCCTTGAGGGGATAAACAATGTTTATGGCTTCTCAAAGTCAAACATGTGGAAAAAAAACACACATATGGAGCCACTCCTTCTCTGCGTGGGTCTGAATCCATCAGCTTCTACAATGTAACAGAGGCTCACCCTATTCTACTCTATATGAACTATTCTACTAATCAGTAAGTCTATCAGCGTGGGCATAGACACAACACTATCCACATGTTAGCTGTTTGTCCTGATGGTAAAGTGTTACCTGGTCATATTTAGTGATGTCCGCCTGACCTGGTTTTAAACCTGCTTTTCAATTACACAAGCACTCATTATGTCATTGATTAAATATGCATTAGTTTATTGCCATTCAGGATAAATATACCAAAACAAATATAATTAATTCACCAGAGAGTAGTTACACAATCCTTAAGAAGTCAGCTGCAAAATGTATCCTTTCCTGACCCCAGTTCTGATCCCCTAACCCAGTATAAGCAGCAACAAATAAAAAAGCTTATGTTTATAGTTTACATAGAGATATTTAATCCTTTCGCTGCCAAGGCATTTTGTAAAAAAAATTTTGCACACGTTATAATCCACATTGTGGGCCGGAAAATTACTTAAAACCCCCAAAACATTATATATTTTCTGAAAGCAAAGACCATGTAGAATAAAATGGTACCAGTTGCAAATATTTATGTTGCACAATATTAGCGCAACTCTTTATCAAACCCCAAAATTTAGTACAAAGTACACTTAAAGTGACATTAAACCCTCAGATTTTTTAACATAAAACAATAGTGTAATGTGTGCCCTGCTGTAATCCATGGTTGTTTCCCTTCTCTTTGCTGCTCTTCCTTTTTAATCCGTATCTCTTCTCATGCTCTGCAGAACTTCTGTTTTGCAGCAGACTGCCTTGTCTCAGGAATTGATACACGGTGTCTGTGTATACGTTTGTATAGGCTTGTAACCTGAGCCAGCACTACAGGAAGAGGCCCTGAGCTGAAAAGGGAAGTTCTTCCCAATCATGAGAAGACATGAGGATTTAAAAGGAAGAGCAGCAAAGAGAAGGGAAACAACAATGGATTACAGTAAGGCACACATTACAGTATTGGTTTATGTTAAAAAATCTGAGGGTTTAATGTCACTTTAAGTTCATTTTAGTGCTCAAAAACACAGTATAGTAGTTTTCTTTTGTAAAATATGAGGTTACAATGAGTAAATAGATACCCAACATGCCCAGGTAAAAAATATTGCGTGCGTCTGTGAACCTGCAACAAAATATGGTACCCCAAATTGTCTATAGGTGACATTTAAAAAGCCCCTACAGGTCATCAGTTTAGAGATATCCATGAATATTGGCCCTAGAATTATTGGTCTCGCCCTGGCGTGCGCAATGATACCCAACCTGGTTAGCATGATCGTCGATTTCATATGTAGACACACCCAATGCAAGTTTGCATTAATGCATGCGTGCTCACGGGGTTTAGGGACTTTCACAAAATGTATAGTTATTTTTACACTTATTTAATATAATTTTTAAAAAACTTTTTCAAATTTTTTTTTTAACTTTATTTAATTGCTATCACATAGGGGGGCTTACAAGCCCCCTTTGTGATAGCATATTGGTAGTGACAGCTACTCTTCAAGGTGACCGTAGGGGTCCAAAAGACCCCTAGTGTCACCTTTCCAGATCGTGCTCCAATAGCATATTGCTCGGCATCTGCAGCAGAGCAATGACAGCCACGGAACCGGAAGTGATGCAATCAGCATTGCTCCCGGTCCCATTCAGAGGGGAGGAGATCAGCAAACGGATGTTCGTCAGTGTTCTTCCATGCTTCTCGCCAACAGCGACATGCCAGTCCATGGCCCGCAGGAGGGGCAGTGGAGGCCGGAAAACAAGGTGGGGGCGCACTATCCCAGCCCCTGGAAGCAATCTGGTGGCAGTTGAGCCACCAGAATCGCTTCCATTGTAAACCCGACAGTTGGCTTTACAAATGTACACAGTATAAAGGGGTCCATTGCCACTGCTTGATGACATATGGCGGTGGCAGCGAAAGGGTTAATCTAATGATTTGAATTTTATATTTCTTATATTAGGTGCATACACTCACGGTTTTTGATTAAAATTGTAAACAGAAGCAAAATCGAAGAAATGATAAAAGTAATTAACATCCTATGTGATACAGCAACTAAGCATTTATGTAAATCCTGTGACTCACGGGTTTTAAGTGTGATTTCATCTGAGCATGGTGCAGCTCAGAGACTTTCCTCTGGAGAAGATCCATCTTCTTGTCTAGTTTCTGAACTATGTCATACATTGCCTAGAAGGACACAATGCCACCAGAAGTTAATCTACATTTCCAGCTACATAAATCTAATTAGCACTAAAGACAAAATAATGAATGCTTTACATTATGGTATTTTCAAATCATGTTTCCTCTGTATTATTTGTAAGTATATATGTACATGGAGCAGCCATGTTTGCTTAGTACATAGGGGTGTATTTATAAACAATTTGCTTAGCCATTCATCCTGTGTAACTCTGTGAACGTTAGTTTTTGCCTCCTTTGCATAGAACAAACGTTATTAATATCATTTCAAATGTAATATTAGGGTAGTATCACATTATGGCCACTAGATGGAACTGAGGAACATAGGAAACAAATATTTCTTTCCTCCTCAGCTCCATCTAGTGGCCAGAATGTAGTATTTTCCTAATATTTCATTTGACTATATTTGAAAATATACTAAGAACATTCATTTTTGCCTCCATTCAAATAGAACAAATGCTTACAGAGTTTCACAGGATGAATGGCTCTGCAAATTGTTTATAAATACACCCCTCAGTGTTTGTATATTATATATGCAGCCTCTGCCTCCTGCTTGGCATGTTTACATGGCAGTTGCATCCATCTGTCCCTCTCTCTCAATGAAAGTCTACCACACAGTTCTGACTGTAAAACATGCTCTCTCTGAGTGTGTGTTAACTGGGAAACGATCACTGTGAAATACAGCTCTCCCTCTAGTGGCTAATCTTGAAATTGTATATTAGGACATAGTAGAAATATGGAAAAGCAAGTCTGTAAACATGTAAATGCCACATAAAAAATTAAAGAACTCGGAGCAGAAATTTTATTAACCCTTGCAGTGGGGCTGCCTAGGGTCAAAAAAGTTATACTTACCCGAACTTCCAAGCCGGCAGCGCTTCCTCCTCCCTGTCTCCTCCTCCGCTGCAAGGATGCTATGCCCCTTGGCGTACTCACGTCTAATACGTATTGGATGTGATGACTTGAGGACTCCTAGACCACTGCAGTGGAGGGGGAGAGATGTTTAAAGGACCGGTCTAAGAGCTGGCCGGCTCGGAAACTCAGGTGAGTATAACTTGTTTTGACCCTAGGCAAAAACAGGCTGTTAACCCTTGCAGTGCGGGGGCAGCCCCTCTGCAAGGATTAATACCATTTTTGCCCAGAGTTCTTCTTTAACCTCTTGCCGTCCGCCCGTAGTAAAAAAACGGACGGACGGCACTGCTACATCTGCGGGTTGCCGTCTCCAGACGGCAATTTTTTTCTGCTCGCGCGCGCCCCCTAGCGACGGGCAGAAAAGACCCGACCGCTGCACACACCCGTTACCGGGTGTTTCACATATAGGCGATCAGCGGGTCCATAGCCCGCCGATCGCCTATATGTGCACAAAAGAAAGCTCTATCTGTCCCCAAAAAAGGGTATAAAATTCATTTCAGTACAGCGCTGCATGACGGAATAAATGTCAGTCAAAGTACCGCAGCGCTGAATACTGAAAAATGGCCTGGATGGGAAGGGGGTTTAACACCGCGGATGTCAACTGGTTAAAGGCGCTATATGATCTCTTCCTGAAAATCTCCACTATCATGTCCTGCTTCTCCTGTGCTTATGCACTGCCATCTCCATTTATTCCACTGGAAAGACTGTATGCAACCAGAATGAAGATTCATTTCAGAAGAAAGAGCCTGTGTGGCCTGCTTGGTGCTACACAGCCTCTTCTTAAAGGTGCCCATACACTGTGCGATTATCGCACGATAATCGCAGGAAATCCAGCGATCGTACGATAATCGCAAAGTGTATGGAAGGCGTGCAACCGTTTTTACTGTACGGTCGCACGTCTTTTGTCTGAGGAGCATGCTAGAAAACCAGCCGAGAATCGTACGATTTTCGGCTGGTTTTCAGCATGATCGTAAGATCAATGCCACACGGGCCGGTGTGCGCACGCGCACACTGCCCGTTCAGTATTGCAGTCATCGATGATAGCAAATACGATCTGCCTGTCCAAGATGGGCAGATCGTACGTTTTCTAATTACTTTACAACCATAGTCTTGCGATGGTTTTAAAGTGTATGGCCACCTTTACAATCCTCATTGGGTCCTGCTGCTCACTCACATGTGCACCACAATCTCATTCCAACAGAATATACACTCCCTAGGGCTGAGCAGGCTGCACACTCTACATCTCAGTGGAGCTGGGACAGGTAAGTATGTGGCTTGTCAGAGATGCTGATGGAGTGCACTGAAGCGCATTATAAGAAAATGCACTAAAAGTGAACTCATTCTTTAAATGTATGTAAATCCTAACCATGAACTTGTCTTATTTGCTCCCTTTTGGTCTGTCCATTATATCATCAGAAGCATTTTGTTATTTCAGTTTGATATGTGCAAAAAAAAAACCACATTGACTTTGTTGGAAATTCAGAGCTGTCCAGTGTGCCCTTTTTTTGTTATTTCAAACAGCCCTTCTTGTTCTTATTTTGGACTATACAATGAATAGCCTTCATGTTGCAGAGAACTGAGAGTGGAAGTGGTTGAGTAGCTTAGTAAAAGACAAATGGGAGGGCTGACAACACTCAGTCCATAAAAATGCTTTGTGTCATCAGCGCACAACAGGACTCAGGAGCTGAGTGTATTTTTACAGATCAACATGTATTTCTCTGTACTTCCAGAGTCCTTAAAAGAGAACTATGGGGTAAGTGTTTTTCCCCATAATCCTCTTTAGGGTCACGGGAGTACACATACTAACCTCCTCCCGTGACCCAAAGATCAGTATATAGCGGGCTATTGCCTGCGATATACTGGGAGCGCCATGGCTGGAACGCATCCCGACAATACTGTCGGAATCCACCCAGCTGCATGAGTGACAGCGTGCTCTGCCTATCTAGAGGCAAAGTCAGCTGTGCCCGCCCCCTCTCCCCCCTTCATTCCTCCAATCAGAACTGGGGGATCGGAGAGGGAAGGGGGGGAATCCCTGCGGGGAGCGTTGACTGATAGTCACCGCTCACTGCAGGGAGACGATCGGGAAGTGAGCGGATCGGTGCATGTTTCTGCTCACTTCCCGATCGATAGAGCCAACATGTGACAGCTTCTTTGTCACAGGTCGGCTCTAACTATGAGGATGAGTGGAAATCACTCACCTCATAGTTCTCCTTTAAAGGCATAAAACACAGGGAAATGTGCATGTATTGCAGAGATGTACTGCATATGTTATTTTTTATTTTGCCATGACATACGCTTTACGGTAAAACTGAAAAAATAATTCAAAACATGTGCTTACTGAAAATATTCTATCATTTCTAATTAAATTCAAAATAAAGGTTTTTTCCCCCTGTGCATGCTAGTTTAATTTGAAATCATTGGTTTCTGTACCTGGCAGTAGTAGAGTACATCTGTGAGTGAAGGCTGGTGATCTCCGGAATAAGATATATCTGACTTGACACTTGCCTGTTGCCAAAAATATTATAAATATATTAAAAGGAAATTATTAGTAAAGTGACATGTTTGTAGTTTGAAGTGAACCTTTAGCCTTCTAACTGGTAGTTAACTGACAGCAGGACTTTAATGCAGGCAACTCGAGTGCATTGTTCTTTTATGGAATTAGTGGCCCAGCACACTGAAAATCAGTGGGATTTTACTATATGAAACAGGGAACACATCTCTCATAGATGTAACTAGCCCCTTCAGGCTTACCTTACTCACTACTGGCCAGTAACACAACCCTTCACTCTGCAGCCAACAGAGAGATGTGGTTCTTGTTTCCATTAATAAAGACCCATGATCTAAACAAAGTGTGTCCCTGCACTAGGAGGTGTCTGCATTAATGTTCTGGATTACTACTGATTAGAAAGCAACAGTTATGCTTTTAAGTAAAATATCAATAAATATTGCTTAAATCCCAATTAAAGTTTCAGTTTATATCAGCTAAAATCATTCCACATGCATCAAAACAAAAGCTGTTGAAAGTCTGGCCTGGAAAGAGTAGAAAAGCTTGTCTCTTGTCGACATGGTGCATAGAGGGAACCTTGCGCTCTGTAAGAAAGCAGTGGTCTTTCTGCAGAGGTTTGACACCCCCCCTGGTGAGTCAAGAGCTAAAGCTCTCCAAACAGCAGGGAGCTTAAGCTTAGCTACTTGCAGAGCTATGGGTTTGACCTGGTGGAGACGGCTTTCTGGCCACAAGGTGACGAGGAAGCATTGAGCTGCCTTTCTGGCCAATCAGGAAGCCAGGGGGCAGGTAATGACTCGCCATCCGGCTTCCTGATTGGCCAGCTTCCTGACCGATCAGGAAGCCAGGCAGCGAGTCATTACACATCACCCGGCTTCCTGATTGGTTAGGAAGCCGTCTCCGTGCTCCCTCGTCACCAAGTGACGAGGGAGCATGGAGACAGCTTCCTGGCCAATCAGGAAGCCAGGGGGCAGGCGATTTCCCGCCCCCAGCTTCCTGATTGGTCCGGAAGCCAGCTCCATGCTCCCTGGTGACGAGGAAGCATGGAGCTGGCTTCTCTGCCAATCAGCAAGCCGAGCGGGGTGTAATGCCTTGTTGCCCAGCTTCCTCCTGATGCTTATCCTGATACCAGAAGTTCCGGTATCAGGATAAGCATCGGGAGCATTTGGGCGAGTATCGCCCAAATACTCGGTATCGGCATTGGTGCATCCCTACTATCTATCTCCAGCAAGGAGAAAATTTAATTACAAGCCCTTACATTGTTGTGTTCTTTTACTACATGGCAGGCTATTGCACTAACATCTTCAAACAAACTGTTAATTAGAATGATCTGCCATGATTTGATCACACAAGTATTCAGTTGTTCAGTTATTTACACAAGTATTCAGTTGTAATAAGAGAGTACCTGCACCTCAGCACCCCCCTACATGTGCTCTACATACCACTGTAAGTATATAAAGATGAAAGAGTAACTGCATAAAGCATAGATAGAGTGCAGGGGATACCTGACATTTCAACTTATGCCCTGTGCAGACTTCTGTAGTGAGCCAATCACAAACAAGAATGAAACAAGATTTCTGAAGATGCTGTGAGAACAAGGAGTACACATATCACAGCAGTGTTATGTTTTCCACAGTTTGAATTTATTCTGCTCTTCAGATATTATAGTTAGAGATTGAAACCAAGGAGTTACATTTTTAGGAACAATACATTACAAAATGGCTTCTGTAACAAATAGAATTTTTGGGGGGAGAAAACAGAGTTTTCCACATAAAACTAGTAACTACACATGGTGATTTTGTTGTTATGTTGTAGCACATAATACTTACACACTCATATTCTGCATCATACCCAAACTCAACACTGGTATCTTCATATTCTTGTTCTTGAATCTCCACCTGCACAACAATTATATTGAAAATTAATTAAAAGTCAAATATTTCTAATTCCTTATGTCACTAGAATCCAGCAACAGACCGATAACAAAACTGGCTGTCAGATAATACACAACAATCAGCCATAACATTATGACCACCCGCCTAATATTGAGTAGGTCCCCCTTTTGCTGCCAAAACGGCCCTGACCTGTCAAGGCATAGACTCCACTAGACCTCTAAAGGTATGCTGTGGTATCTGGCACCAAGCTGTCAGTAGTAGGTCCTTTAAGTCCTGTAAGTTGTGAGGTGGGGCCTTCATAGATCGGACTTTGTTTTCCAACACATTCCATGGATGCTCGATTAGATTGACATATGGAAATTTGGAGGCCAAGTTGACATCTCAAACTCATTGTTGTGTTCATCAAACCATTCTTGATCCATGTTTGCCGTGTGGCAGGGTGTAGTTGGTCAGCAACAATGTTTCGGTAGATGGTACATGTCAATATAACATACACATGAATGGCAGGACCCAAGGCTTCACAGGCAGAACATTGCCCAAAGCATCACACTGCCTCCGCCGGCTTGCCTTCTTCCCATAGTAGTGCATCCTGGTGCTTTCTCTTCCCCAGGTCAAGACACACGTGCTCCCAGCCATCCAAGTGAAGTAAAAGATAATTCATCAGACCAGGCCGGCTTCTTCCATTGCTCCGTGATTCAGTTCTTATGCTCATGTGCCCAATGTAGGCACTTTTGGCGGTCGAGACGGGTGAGTATGGGCACCCTGACCGGTCTGCAACTACCCACCACATACACAACAAACTGTGATGCACTGTGTGTTCAAACACCTTTTTATTAGAACCAGCATTAAAGTGACATTAAATCCTCAGATGTTTTAACATAAACCAATACTGTAATGTGTGCCTTACTGTAATCCATGGTTGTTTCCCTTTCTTTGCTGCTCTTCCTTTTAAATCCTCATGTCTTCTCATGCTTGGGGAGAACTTCCCTTTGCAGCTGACTGCCTCTTCCTGTAGTGCTGGCTCAGGTTGCAAACCTATACAAAGACACCGTGTATCCATTCCTGAGACAAGGCAGTCTGCTGCAAAACAGAAGTTCTGCCCAGCATGAGAACAGATACAGATTTAAAAGGAAGAGCAGCAAAGAGAAGGGAAACAACCATGGATTACACTAAGGCACACATTACAGTATTGGTTTATATTAAAAAAATCTGAGGGTTTAATGTCACTTTAACTTTTTAAGCAATTTGGGCCTGTTGGACTGCATACAGATTACTTGGTACAATCAGGTAGGTCCTCATATTACATAAATTTAGTACATCTAAAATTGAATGTACAAAGATTGTATGGTCAGGCTGCAATGTGTATGGTGACCCTTAGGTTCAAAAAAAACAAATGCTCAGTATATGCACTTTAATGATGTCAAGGATCTCATAAAGTTCCCATCATGTAGCTACTTTCTACTTTCTTGTGTGTTTTTCAGGAGCTCCCATTTAGCTTTTGTTCCTCATGGTCCCTGTGTGTGTGTTGATTGTTGTCCTGTGATGGACTACAATCTCATGTTTAGTTTACTAATTTGATTGTAGTCCATCATGGGAGCGAGTTTGGAGCTTGTGGAGGGTGGCTACTTTTCCTCCCCTTGGTCCCTGTGTGTGTTGAAAAGTAGCCACCCTCCAATAGGAAGGACAGTGTCAGCATGAATTCAGAGATGATTTGAGGATCTTGTGACTCCCCACAGCCCCCCCCGGGTACGAAGCATGTTTCCCTCTGTTCGAGGTGGCACACCCTGCTGCAGGGTTGGGAGGGATGCCTAACACAATGAGAGTTTTTCGGCCATGGACTCAACTACAGTCCAGTGATATACAAATAAGATACATTTTTATTAATAGTTGAGGTACTTGAATGCGTTTTTAAGATTTAACTCCTGAGTTTGAGTGTGAATAGGGCCTTACTAACAGGCCAGGCTCAAAAAGAACACTGAAAATAGTACCTGGACCCCAAAGTTCACCAACCAAGGGTCCAATGAGTTTACTATTTGGGGTGCTAATCCTTCCATGAAAAGCAGACACTGCCATATCTTTTCCTCTGCTTAGTGCATACTGCTTTCTGGCAGAAACAATGGGAAGAATGTATTCAAACTGGAGCAGACAAAAACTGGAGCAGCTGTGCATGGCAACCAATGAGCTTCTCTCTTCAGTTTGTTCAGTTAAGAAGAGAAGAGTATCAGAAAATATGTCCAAGATACATACTGTGTTGTCAGACATCATGGAGGCAACTCTTCTGCGTTTGTGTGGAAAGCCATAGTGAAGCTTCTCAGTAGTATTAACATCACTTTGCATGGTTAAGTGGTTGAGAGTAAATTTCAGTCCAAAGCCAGTCAGTGAAGATACATTCTCGCTCTATAAAGTGAAAGAAAACTGGTTAGATGCCCTCCCTCATGCTTCCTATTGTTTTAGCAGCAACACTTATATTAGGGACTGAAGTGAACTCAGTCCTTCAGCCTGTAAAAACATTAAATCAGGGATGGACAAATCCCAAATCCTAGGAGCCAGGTCTCTAGTGTTCCTTAAAATTACAGCTGGTGCCCAACATTTGAGGGTTTCTCAAGTCTTTGTCAATGGAGCTGACTCACAATCCATATTAATTTGGATTCCATATTAATTTGTCCACCCCTATCTTAAATGTGACATTAATAGGTTATAAAAGACATTCATGTTTGGCGTGGACCTAACCTAAATGATCCTGTAAATTCTTAAAAGCTACCTACATCAAATAAACGATAGGCAATTACTGTTTGCTTACAAGAGAATTCTATCAATTGAAAAACAAAGTGCCTCCATAAGATCTAGCTTTATATTACACCGTCTTATGTTTAGAACTGGAAATCGGATGTATCAGAGGTGGGCAACTCAGGCCCTCCAGCTGAGCTTTAACTACAAATCCTAACATGCTTCTGCCTCTGGGAGTCATGCCTGTAACTGTCTCACAATGCCTCATGGGATTTGTAGTTTCACAACAGCTGGAGGGCAGGAGTTGCCCACCCCTGCTCTACATGAACACAAAACAAACAGAAAAGGAAAGACCTACAAAAAAAGCATTTGTATAAGGTCAGCCTAGCTCCCTATAGTGTTCAATGATCTGTCCAAGCAATTTGCTCAGTTCAGCTTACTTTAAACAGAGTTGTTCACCAGCAGCATGGTCACTTTACCTGGGTGAGGGTGATATCACTAGGTCTCACTGTGGCCTCTTTTTCCCAGGGTTTCACACTAAGGTTTCAAACACAAGTGATGTCACTGGGCCTTGGTTAAAAGGCTGAAAACAGTGGTCCAAAGCAGGTGTAGCCAACCTCAGCACTCCAGCTGTTGAACTACAAGTCCCACGAGGCATTGCAAGACTCTGACAGCCACAATCATGACTCCCAGAGGCAGCAGAATGAGGACATTTGTAGTTTCACCAATGCTGTAGTACTGAGGTTTCCTACCTTTGGCCAGACACTATACTAGTTGAGTATACACTGAGTGGCCAGATTATTATAACCACCTGACGTTTGTAGGCAAATTAGCTATAATTTTGTGCTGAAGTTGCTAGAGGGCCAGACCATTATAAATAGGGAAGCAGGTTGTTTACCACGACAGTAAAAGTGATTTATTTCTGAAGATATGGGTAAACAACGCAATTTAACAGCCTTTGAACGTGGGATGATTGTTGGCGCTCTGAGCCATGGAGCGAGTATCAGCAAAACAGCAGAATTCGTTAAATGTTCAAGAGCAGCTGTTGTTAAAGTGTTTAAAGACTGGACTGCCAGCCGAAAATCTGGGTCTGAACGTGCGAATTGTGGCCGTCAGCGACTAGTAAATGTTAGGGCAGAACGGAGAGTGGCAAGACTGGTACAAGACAACAGAAGGGCAACCGTGCAGTGTCAGATTCCTCGCATCACATTTCAACATCTCGCGGAGTCACGAGGCGGACTAACAAAGTCATCTTGTGGCCCAATGAAGTACTGATGGGGTGGTCATAATAATCTGGCCACTCAGTGTACAATCTCCTTTAGACCTACCATCAGTAATGTAGCGCAAGGGCCTGCCTGATTTATTACAACCTGAACGGATTGTCCTAATATTACAAATGTTTGGTCAATCTAAAGTGGATTGTACACTTTAGATCGACAATCTGAAAGAGGAGGGGGAAATGATACATGAGGAGGTAGCTGTGTGGGGATGAATTGTTTGAGAATGTGAAGGTTCAGTGGTTAGGTTGAGGTGGGATAGGCTTCCCTGAAGAGATGAGTCTTCAGGGAACGCCTAAAGACAGTCAGGGTGGGAGATAGACGGACAGGTTGGGGTAAAGAGTTCCAGAGGATGGGAGAGACTCTAGAGAAGTCCTGGAGGCGAGTATGGGAGGAGTGGACAAGGGAGCTGGAAAGCAGGAGGTCTAGGGAAGAGCGGAGTGGACGGTTAGGGTGATATTATGTTTTAAACATAACATCTTGTTGTACACTGTATGTGTATATATAGTCGTGGCCAAAAGTTTTGAGAATGACACATATATTCATTTTCACAAACTCTGCTGCTTCGGTGTTTTAAGATCTTCTTGTCAGATGTTACTTTGGTATACTGAAGTATAATTACAACATTTCATAAGTGTCAAAAGCTTTTATTGACAATTACAGGTGAAACTCGAATAATTAGAATATCGTGCAAAAGTAATTGCAGTAAGTGCTGCAAAAGGGGACCAAACCAAGTACTGAGTACATATGCATGCTTGTACTTTTCAGAGGTCCGATATTGTTCTATGTACAATCCTTGTTTTATTGATTGCATGTAATAATCTACTTTTTTGAGGTTGTGGATTTGGGGTTCTTGGGGTTTTCATGAGCTGTAAGCCATAATCATCACAATTATGACAAATCACGGCTTGAATTATCTTGCTTTGCATGTAATGAGTCTATCTCATATATTAGTTTCACCTTTTAAGTTGCATTAGTGAAATAAATGAACTTTGCACGATATTCGAATTATTTGAGTTTCACCTGTACATGAAGTTTATGCAAAGAGTCAATATTTCTTATTCAAGACCTGGCATGCTGTCAGTCAACTTCTGGGCCACATCCTGACTGATGACAGCCCATTCTTGCAAAATCAATGCTTGGAGTTTGTCAGAATTTGTGGGTTTTTTTTTTGTTCAACCGACTCTTGAGGATTGACCACAAGTTCTCAATGGGATTAAGGTCTGGGGAGTTTCCTGGCCAAGGACCCAACATTTCGATGTTTTGTTCCCCAAGCCACTTAGTTATCACTTTTACCTTATGGCAAGGTGCTCCATCATTATGGAAAAGGAATTGTTCATCACCAAACTTTTCTTGAATGGTTGGGAGAAGTTGCTCTTGGAGGATGTTTTTGTACCATTCTTTATTCATGGCTGTGTTCTTGGGCACAATTGTGAGTGAGCCCACTCCCTTGGCTGAGGAGCAATATGAATAGTCTCGGGATGCTTTACTGTTGGCATGACACAGGACTGATGGTAGCACTCACCTTTTCTTCTCAGGACAAGGTATTTTCCCGGATACCCCAAACAATCGGAAAGGGGATTCATTAGAGAAAATGACTTTACCCCAGTCCTCAGCAGTCCAATCCCTGTACCTTTTGCAGAATATCAGTTTTTCCTGGAGAGAAGTGGCTTCTTTGCTGCACTTCTTGACATCAGGCCATCCTCCAAAAGTCTTCGCCTCACTGTGCGTGCACAGTCTCACTCAATGCACTCACACCTGACTGCTGCCATTCCTGAGCACGCTTTGCACGGGTGGTGCCCCGATCCTGCAGCTGAATCAACTTTAGCAGACGGTCCTGGCCCTTGCTGGACTTTCTTGGGCACCCTGAAACCTCCTTCACAACAATTGAACCTCTCTCCTTGAAGTTGCTGATGATCCGATAAATGGTTGATTTAGGTGCAATCTTAGTAGCAGCAATATCCTTGCCTGTGAATCCCTTTTTGTGCAAAGCAATGATGACTGCACGTGTTTCCTTGCAGGCAACCATGGTTACCAGAGGAAGAACAGTGATTTCAAGCACTACCATCCTTTTACAGCTTCCAGTCTGTAAAGGTGCCCACATACAGGAAATCCCGCGATCGTACGATTATCGTAAGGTGTGTGGAAGCCGTGCGACCTCTACTACTGTAAGGTCGCACAACTTTTATCTTACAAACATGTTCGAAAACCCGCCGAGCATCGTGCGATGTTCGGTGGGTGTGTAGCATGTTCGTAAGATAAAAGCCGGACGTGCCGGTGTGTGCAAGCGCACACTGCCCGTTCGGCATTGCGGTCATCGGAAGCCCGCCCCTCAGGGGGGCGTGGTTTGCGATCATCGCAAGTACGATCTGCCTGTCCAAGATGGGCAGATCGTACGTTTTTTAAATTACCTTACAACCCTCGCAAGACAAAAGTCCTGCGATGGTTGTAAGGTGTGTGCCCAGCCTTATTCTAAAGGTGCCCATACACCTTACGATTATCGGACGATTTTCGTATGCGACCGACTTTTCGTCCGATAATCGTATGTGTGCATTGCAGTGTCCGACCGACATTACTGTACAATCTTACGACTTTTGACGGTCAAGCATGTTTGGAAACTTTGCTAGATCGTACGATTGTCGTAAGGTTGCTGGCATTTCCGTCCGTCAAAAGTCGTACGATCTACACTGCACATGCGCGAACGAAAATACGACAAATCAATTACCGCATTTCGTCCAGGTGCTTCTCGTTAATTACGGCTAAATGAATCTTGCGATCATCGGGGCAGGATGGGGCTGCCGTACGAAAATCGTACGACTATTCGATCATCGGACGAAAAGTTTTGTCCGATAATCGTAAGGTGTATGGGCACCTTAACTCAATCAGCATGACAGAATGGTCTCCAGCCTTGTCCTCGTCAACACTGACACATGTGTTAACGAGAGAATCACTGATATGATGTCATCTAGTGCTTTTGTGGCAGAGCTGAAATGCAGTGGAAATGTTTTTTTTTGCAGATTAAGTTCATTTTCATGGCAAAGAGGGACTTTGCAATTAAAGTGACATTAAACCCTCAGATTTGTTAACATAAACCAATACTGCAATGTGTGTCTTACTGTAATCCATGGTAGTTTCCCTTCTCTTTGCTGCTCTTCCTTTTAAATCCTCATGTTTTCTCATGCTGGGGGAGAACTTCCCTTTGCAGCTGAGTGCCTCTTCCTGTAGTGCTGGCTCAGATTGTGAACCTACACACAGACAGCATGGGGTTGATTTACTAACCTTATAAACCCACCACAAACAAGTATACACCTCTGTAGTGTGTTCCCTCCCAGCATGATCAATGGGTGGAATCTAGACACATGCTATTAGAGCGTCATGTAGCCTATGGCGTATTCTACATGACGCGCACGTACGTAAATACATAAAAACGCGCCATAACGGCGTGAAAATGTGACACGTTGCTCGTGTTTGGTTGATAAATACGTTTTGCTGTGTAAAAATGCACACGCACCTGGTGCGTGCGTGTGTTTAGGTTAGTAAATCACCCCCCATGCATCCATTTCAGAGACAAGGCAGTCTGCTGCAAAACAGAAGTTCTGATCAGCATGAGAACAGATACAGATTTAAAAGGAAGAGCAGCAAAGAGAAGGGAAACAACCATGGATTACAGTAAGGCACACATTACACTATTGGTTTATGTTCAAAAATCTGAGGGTTTAATGTCACTTTAATTGGAAATTGATCTGATCACTTTTCATAACATTCTATGCATAAAAGTATATGCAAATTGCCATCATACAAACTGAAGTAGCAGACTTTGTGAACATTAATATCTGTGTCATTCTCAAAACGTTTGGCCACGGCTGTACAGTATAAACCAGGGATAGGCTACCGCGACATGCCAGCTGTGGTAAAACTACAAATCCTGTCATGCCTCTGCCTCTCAGAGTCATGCCTGTTGTTGTCAGAGTCTTGCAAAGCCTCATGGGACTTGTAGTTCCACCACTGATATAAACAATCATGGCATGACATGCTGTAGTTGTCCATAAATAGATTAATATATAACCAGCTTATAAAACGACCCAAGGAAAGGCCACAATGGTATGCAGGCCTGAGGAATGACAGACACACATCACCCATGTCCCTGGAAAGCAAAGCACAGTAGTAACCTATGCAGTGTCTGCCAATGTAATGTACACAGGTAGGTTTACGTAGAGTGAGGAGGAAATGACACGTACACTCTTCTTTATTGGTACAGACAGCCCTCACATTACACTCCCTGACCATCCACTATACATTGGACACTATTACACCAACACTGCTCTTCACACACAGGGGGAGGAGCCCGTCGAACTTCGCCCCGCCTACCAACAATCACCTACAAAATAACTAACCGGTGTGGGGGGGGGGCTGCGAATCAGCGGCGCTCGGTTCACGTACCTGGGCTATCAGATGATCAGCAGGAAAGCTCGGCGACGCTCTCCTGCCGCCCGCTGATTGGACGATTAGTTCGCCAACAAACAATGGGGGAAGGGGTTAAGTCTTCTCATTGGATACACTGGCATCATCGACGTCATCACGTATAGCCGTGGTCGCACGGGAGGACGTGCAAGAATCTGACAGCGGAAAACCTACAACGCCCTCAGAGTCTTCCGCCATCTAAACAGAGGTAAGATGTCGCCTCCTAGTGGTCGTTTTGCAGCACAACATGCCACCGCATAAGAAATATTACTTATTTATGTATGTGATTATTTAATTTATTTATTACAGGTATTTATATACAATTTACACAGTGCTTTACATCAACCTAGTGATCATTTAGCAGCATAACACTGCATAACAAATGCATTATTATTACTACTACTACTAATAATAATATTAATAATAATCAAAATGATTATTATTAACAATAATAATAATAACAACCTAGTGATCATTTAGCAGCACAACACTGCATATCAAATACATTATTATCATTACTAATAATAATATTAATCATCACCACATTTATTATTATTAATATAATAATAATAATAATGCATTTGTTATGCAGTGTTGTGCTGCTAAATGATCACTAGGTTATTATTATTATTATTACTAATACTACTACTACTGGTACTAATAATAATCATCACCACATTTATTATTATTAATATAATAATAATAATAATGCATTTGTTATGCAGTGTTGTGCTGCTAAATGATCACTAGGTTATTATTATTATTATTACTAATACTACTACTACTGGTACTAATAATAATCATCACCACATTTATTATTATTAATATAATAATAATAATAATGCATTTGTTATGCAGTGTTGTGCTGCTAAATGATCACTAGGTTATTATTATTATTATTACTAATACTACTACTACTGGTACTAATAATAATCATCACCACATTTATTATTATTAATATAATAATAATAATAATGCATTTGTTATGCAGTGTTGTGCTGCTAAATGATCACTAGGTTATTATTATTATTATTACTAATACTACTACTACTGGTACTAATAATAATCATCACCACATTTATTATTATTAATATAATAATAATAATAATGCATTTGTTATGCAGTGTTGTGCTGCTAAATGATCACTAGGTTATTATTATTATTATTACTAATACTACTACTACTGGTACTAATAATAATCATCACCACATTTATTATTATTAATATAATAATAATAATAATGCATTTGTTATGCAGTGTTGTGCTGCTAAATGATCACTAGGTTATTATTATTATTATTACTAATACTACTACTACTGGTACTAATAATAATCATCACCACATTTATTATTATTAATATAATAATAATAATAATGCATTTGTTATGCAGTGTTGTGCTGCTAAATGATCACTAGGTTGTTGTTGTTATTACTATTATTATTTTAATTAAAATATCTTTGGTAAGTCTGCATTGTTAAAATGTGTCTGTAGAAAAGTAGTATTATTGTAAAGAACGTATCCTAACCTGCACCGCTTCTTCATTTTTAAAAATTAAAATATTATACTTTTGCTCTGTCACATGCCACGGGTATTTTTGTTAATTGGTTATATTCAATTCGGAGATGTGAACCTGAAATAATTGTATGTTGGGTTGAAAGGATTTTTGCACACTTATTAAAAGTGGTTACAGTTTATGTGAAGCCTAAGCACAGTAAGCATCAGGAAAACTGCAATAATCATGCTAAAATAATGAAATGTTAGAATTTTGCTGAAAATATATATTTTAAAGGTTTTTAGTGGTTGTCACGTGCAGGACTCGGGGGGGCTCTTCTTCCTCTAGGCCCCCCCCCCCAACAGGCGGAACGCCAAGGCCCGGTCGCAATTGCGACCGCTGCGACCCGCCAGTGCTGGAATTTGTAGTCCTGTATAGCTGGTGGTATTCTGCATTCCTGTATAATCATTATTCAGGAATGCAGAATACCACCAGCTATATATTTTACATAAAATCAGCAATACTTCCACACCAATGAGAGGCTGAGGAAAGGGGGATTATAAAAAAAATGAAGGAACGCTAAACTGTAAATAAGCGATTTATGTTATAAATGGTTTTTACGCTGTGTTGGTGTTTGTGATAAAATGATACAGGCGTATATTTAATTACAACACAAGGTATTACAACGCACAGCAATGCATCACAAAGCTTTGCCATGCGCTGCCACAGTTAAATTAATGTTTTTTTACGATAGAAAAAAATCATGCACTGCGATGCGTTCTAACAACGCACTGCAGCTCATGTGCCTGGCGTACACCACAATATGGTGCACGTGTATGTTATGTGTGTTTTATTTACTTATTTTTAATTTATTCTTTAATTATTATTTATTATTAATTTACTGTTGGAGGGGTTTGGGGGAAATAGTAGGGGTCTAACATGACATTAGCCCTAACATGACCCCTGACATTTCCCTTTTGAAATAGAAAAAGACATTGAGGACACAGAGTCCTCAATGTCTTTTTCTGCAGCCTCAGCACTCAATGAATGGGAAGCACTCAGTACAGAGGCTTCCCATTCATTCACAAACTGCTGATAGTAAGATATTTACTATCAAGCAGTTTCTCAATGGGGAGGAGCCTCTGTACTGATGCTTCTCCCCATTGAGAAATTCATGAATGAAGGTAAGGGGATGTAAATCACAGCCTGTTCATTCATAACTGGGGACACATAGTACTATGTGTCCCCAGTTATTTACAAACACTGGAGTGATCGGGACGATCACTCCAGTGTTTGTGCTGTACACGGAGGATCGGTAAATATCAATGATACTCACCGATCCTCCGCAATCCTCCATCCCCGGCTGCAGGGGCCCGGAAGCCTCCTCGCACTTCCCGAGCCCCTTACTTGAGTATCGGCCCTACCCCCCTGACGGCGGCCCTGCCCAGCATATAAATACAGAATAAGTACTGATACTCAGAATTACACCCAGCATATAGATACAGAATAAGTACTGATACTCAGAATTACACCCAGAATATACAGTAGATACAGAATAAGAATTGATACACAGAATTACACCAAGTAAATACAGTAGATACAGAATAAGAACTGATACTCAGAATCACACCCAGTATATACAGTAGATACAGAATAAGTACTGATACTCAGAATTACACCCAGTATATACAGTAGATACAGAATAAGAACTGATACTCAGAATCACACCCAGCCTATAGATACAGAATAAGAACTGATACTCAGAATTACACCCAGCATAAAGAAACAGATTAAGAACTTATACTCAGAGTTACACCCAGCCTACAAATACAAAATAATAACAAATATTGATAATTACATCCAGCACACAGAACAAGAGATATGGCACTGTGCCATGTCCATACATACACAAAGGGTTGCCACATTTCTGGGGAAAAATATTGGCCTTATGGTTTCTTTCCTATGGTTAATATTGACAACATACACATAAGAACACATACTGAGAATGCGTACAGCATACACAACAAGGGAGGCAATACTTTCCTCTCAATCTCCTTAGTTTGTTTTGTAGCCCCTGTGTCTGCTCCCATGCTATAAGTAGGACTCTCACTGGAGTTTGCTACAAGCTTATTAGGGTGCATAGCATTGAGCAGAGGGCTATCGGAGATTGTTAAAAGGAATGAGCAAATATGCCTGGGCTCGGTTCGCTGGGTTTTCGTCAAATCCAAGTAGTCCAAAAACTCCAAACCTAAAATCGAACCCCATTGAAATTCATAGGGTGAATCTTGGTAATCAATTCTGGCCATTATCACTGCTAATAGGTAAGGGATTTTTTTAAAAAGGGCATTTTTAGTAGGGCACTGCCATGGGGGACATATACCAATCCACAAAAGAGAATTTAAAATACGTACAGTGGTCAGTGTTTAAAGACTGGACTGTCAGCCGAAAATCTGGGTCTGAACGTGCGAATTGTGGCCGTCAGCGACTAGTCAATGTTAGTGCAGAACGGAGAGTGGCAAGACTGGTACAAGACAACAGAAGGGCAACAGTGCATCAAATTACTGGAGATCTTAATCAGGTATCCTCTCAAATGATCTCTGAACGCACTGTTCACCGTACACTGCATCGTATGGGATTTGGAAGCCAAAGGTCTGTTCAAACACCTTTGCTGTCTGCAGTTAACAAGATAAAATGTCTCCAATTCGCACAGGAACACAAGGATTGGACAGTCGAGCATTGGAAAAAAGATGAATCACGTTTCCAGTTGCATCATGCAGATGGCAGAGTGAGAATTTGTCGGGAACAGCATGAAAGCATGCACCCCCACATGCATGAGTACAACCCTTCAAGCTGGTGGGAGCAGTGTTATGGTTTGGGGCATGTTTTCCTGGCATGATTTGGGCCCTTTAATTCGTGTGGAACAACGTCTGAATAGCACAACATACCAAAGTATCGTTGCTGATCAAGTTGATCCTATCATGTTATGGCGTATCCCAATGGAGATGGCTTCTTCCAACAAGACAATGCGCCATGCCACGGTGCTCGTATTGTGCAGGAGTGGTTTCAAGAACATGAGGGAGAATTTACCTTGCTTAGGTGGCCCCCACAATCACCAGATCTCAATCCAATTGAGCATTTGTGGGACGAAGTTGAAAGAGCCATCAGGCAGCTGGTTCCACAACCATCAAATCTCACAGAACTGGACAGTGCTATTCATCAGGCATGGTGTCAGATTCCTCGCATCACCTTTCAACATCTCGTGGAGTCAATGCCAAGAAGAATCGCCGCAGTATTGAAGGCAAAAGGTGGCCCAACGAAGTACTGATGGGGTGGTCATAATAATCTGGACACCCAGTGTATGTTTATAGAACCTAGACATGGATATGTAAAATAAATATATTTCCTCTTGGAGGATTGGACGCCCCACAGTTAAGAATACATACAGATTCATGCAACACTGTACTAGATGGTCTAGATGTACTAGATGGTCTTGTGCATATACAGGATCAACGTGGATGATATGTATTCAACATTCCTCCCATAGTCTCTGAGTTCGTGATGCTAGTGACATACACCTTTGGATAATCATACACCTTGAGGAAAGTGTATACACAGCACCTCCCCTACAGCCAAGCGGGCTAATTCATTTGATATTATATTTGGAGGATAAACATATACATCACTCTGAATTCATGTGTATCTTAGCTATACTATATGGAGGCTCTCATATTAGATTCCTGAGTGACTCTCGCAAAGTCGCAGCACTTCTCCTGTATGACCCTCGCAGAGTCGCAGCACTTCTCCTAAATGACATCTAGGGGTCTATTCACTAAAGGATGAAGAGTTTGGAGAAGGCAGGAAAAGTGAACAATCTAGGACAACATAGCTGAACTGGAAAGTGAGCTGAATTGGAGAATTTTTCCAAATCAGCTATTTTTGCCTAGATTGTTCACTTTTCCTGTCTTCTCCAAACTCTTCACCCTTTAGTGAATAGACCCTTACAGTTTTTCTTTCCAAAGGTGGAGAGACTTATTTGAGTTACAAAAACACCAGCAAAATATCAGCAGTGTGGAAGTATTTTAAAATCAATGAGAGCAATCCATGCATGGCAGACTCCAAACTTTGTTCTGCAAAATTATCAAGAGGAGGTTCAAAACCAAGTTCTTTTAGTACCAGTAATCTAATAAAACATCTCAAATTGAAACCCGAAAGTGAGCATGATGAATTTACTGTCGTCTCCAGCCGTAGAACTCAACAGACAACACTGCAGCAAATCCTAGCCTAGTGAAGAAACACATTACTGACATGTTGCAGCAGGACATAAAGGGCGATTAGCTTCACCACTGACATTTGGAGCAGTAGTGTAAGTCCAGTGTCTGTCATTATCTTAACAATGGATAGATGACAATTTCACTCTGCAGCTCCATGCAAAAAAATGTCAACGCTATCACACGAGCCAAGCTATAGCAATTATACTTGAGGAAATGCTTGAGACTTGGGCAATTCCCAAAAGTTCTGTACATGTTGTGATCCGTGACAATGCCAGAAATATGATAAAAGGCATGAATGATGGTGGAATTACGAGTATTTCATGTGTGGCCCATACACTGCAGCTGGCTGTCTCAGAGGGTCTGTTGTCACATCGCAGCATTGTTTGATTCATTATAACTTTTTTGGGGGTGTTTTTATCCAGCAGTAATAGTCCTGCACTGACCAGTGGAAGTAGCAGCCACAAGAAATCTACAAGTTATAGGTAAGTGTACTCTTAAAAAATAAAACTAAGGCCCTCAAATTCCAATACCAATTGGCCAATGGCAAAACAGTTTCATAGCATTTTTGGAACTTCTTTTTTCGCAGTACCATACTTTATAGTCTGAATGGTTTAATAAAATGTCAAAACAGAGTGCACAAAAACCATTAAATCCTCAAACCAGAATTCCCTGAACTCCCTCCCATCGCTGTATCCCTATTATTTCCAAAATATTTAAGATATAGGGGTTGATTTACTAACCTTATAAACACACCACGAACATGTATACACCTCTGTAGTGTGTTCCCGCCCAGCATGATCTATGGGTGGAATCTAAACACCTTTGTAGTGTGTACACACCCAGCAGGTGTGTTGTGCAAAGCCAAGCATGAATTGCAAGGTGATGTTGTGTAAATTATCTCTATGTTGTGTTGCTTGTGTTGATGAATGCAGGAATGTAAATGCATGAGCTAACCATTTTTGTCTAAACTGTGAAGCAGCATTATATATGCATCATGTGCATGATTTTTCCATATATGGCATTAGTGGAAATATGCTTTTAGAGACTTTTTGGTTGATAAATACGTTTTGCTGTGTGAAAATCACATGCACCTGGTGCGTGCGTGTGTTTAGGTTAGTAAATCACCCCCATAGACTTTATATACACAGTTATGTGTTTGGGAGAATTTAGCCAGTGTCAGGACAGTATGCAACAACCTGAATAGGTATCAAATTAAAAAAGACTAGGCAAGTTTTGTTTTGCAATTAAAATTAGAGTGTATTATCGGATAATAGACAAAAGCAACAAATATTGTTAAGTAGCTGAACAGTATGGTAGCACCTTGGTTACGTCGCAATGTAAAAGAGAAAAACGAGGCAGATTTTATCCTGAAATAGAAATTAGAGTGTATTATTTCAGATACAATAGCCACAAATGATGGCAGGCCAGGAGAGGTGCCAAGAACTGGTAATGGTGGCAGGACAGGCATAGCGGCAGGAATTGATAATGATGACAGGGCAGGAGAGGTGGCAGGAGCTTTTTTTTAAATATTGCTGATCCAGGATTGGTTTATTCTCATAAAACTGTGCCTGTCTAGAGTGCCAGGGGACAGTCTGACTCAGCTCTCTCTCTGTAACAAAACTGCTTGCTACCCTAAACACCCTCTGAGGCAGCACAATAGCTGCAAGGCAAACCAGAAGCAAGCTCTGTTCAATGATCCAGTCTGTAAACTAAATAGTGCATTGGGTCCTCAATTTGAAGAGTGTCTGCATCAGTCCTGGACCTCAAGTAGTCCTCATATGGTTGAGGCTGTGTCTATGAGTGCTGCCTGTGTGCTGTGATTACCCACCTCCACCACCACTGCTCCACCCTTCAGAGATCTGAGGATTGGAGGCACCTTGACCACAAGAGGGGATCTTGTCACTATCTAGAAATGCGGCTAATAGGTTCTGCAGCAGTACCTCCTCTAAATGGCACATTTTGTGCTTCCTCTGGGCTAAAAGCGTTAGATCTGACATTTTCCCTTTGTATCAGGGATTCAAAAATAACTACTTGGCTATAAAAAAACAACAACACCTAGTGCAAACCAACTACTGGATGTACAACAGATTAAATAGTCTTTCTGCAGTTTATTTCCAGTCCAAAAGTGGTCTTCAACAGTCTTGAGAGGAATAACAAGCCACTGAACCTGTTGTGCTGGGTTGGTTATCACATGTTCTCATCATGTTTTGTTGGTACTCTATTCCTCAGGAGAAAAGGCGCTCACATTAACACTAATGAAATAAACATAGAGACATCGAAAATCCCTGCACCTAGGTACACTATGTTTTCAAAGCAGCATATCAACATACCGGTAGTATTGGTTTGGCTTGCTAAAATATGCTAACATCATGAAGCAAAGGGACACCAGGAACAGATGTGCAACTTAGCCACTCCAAGTTCTGCTTTAACTAATGTCTGCTGGCTATTTTTATAATATGCAGAATTTAACATTATAGTAAAAATTGCAACTTACAATATTTAATTCAAAGGAATGGGGACATAAAACATTTCCTGATATATTTAGCAGCAAAATGATGTAAGGACGTGTAAGTTATCAACTGGAAAAGTTTTTTTATTATCTTTAAACCACTGAGGACCACAGAGAAGGAGCAAGAAGGCCACATGCAGCCAGTAACACCAGTTTGACATTTCTGCTCTACATTCTTGTCATTTCACCTAGAAGCTCATTCAGGACTATGAGCTTGTCTAGGCAAAAGCTGGGCCACAGCTGGACCACAGGAGAGGATGCTGTGGTTGGGGTCGCGGATGGGGTGGTAGCCTTATCTAGCTTTGCATCGCCCCAGCATTAGTTTATGGCATCTTCACCTTGGGTACCAGAAGACTTTGTCCCCCACTGCAGGGAACATAATTCCAAGCCAAACTATTTGCATTCAAATATTCATCCACTTAATTAAATGTAGACTCCCAGAAATGCATCTTGAACCTAAGACATAGTACTTTACACCATCCGATCAAAGAAAAAGCCAAATAATCACACTGCTACATTGTATTTTAATTGCAGTAATGTTTATTTGCAGCTTCTATACACACTTTCTATGTAGTCAAACTTTTTTTTCTGACACATTTTATTTGGGTTCACAAAATGAAATTGTCACCATTTTTACTAAAAAATAAATACAAGACTTAAAGTGTTGCACAGCTCTAAAATATACAAAGGCTTAGATTTAATGTAAACTCTGAAAACATTTTACAAAAGAAAAAAAACATTTTTGCAACAATTTGAATTTAAAAAGTTCATATTTACAGATATTACAAAAAAATACAAAATGGATGCAAGTCCATTAACCATTGTCTTTTCCGCCAGCAAGTACTGGTACTAATACCAAAATAGTAACACTGTAACCTCACTTGATATTCCTTATTTCATATATTTTCATACATCTTGCTGTTGATTGATCTATATATTGTTTTCCTGGCTTTAGGCTCAGGAACAGATTGTAGTACAAAGCATTGCTTATTAATTTGGCAATGGAGTAAATTAAAGGAAAAATAAACCTTCATCCAACACCAATAGCCAGAGATCAGACTTCTGTTGTAGCAATGCACTCTGTTAACCTGATTTGGCAAGTAATGTAACTACTTTCTTTTCCATTTCAACTCCTTACTTAGATCAATGTTGCTGTAAGTATTAGAATAAACCAAAAATTGCATAATAAAACAAAACTTTGTTATGTCAGTGCAAACAGAACTTAGATTCGGAAGGATATTAAACAGGCTTGAGGAATTCAGCTTCTAAACTAAGCAGTGTTGATTTTCCATTTGTGTTTATATTCTACAGCTTCTCAGTAATTTGGACACTGACAATTATTGGTAAAGTATCTTTCTAGAGCAGCCTTTCTCAACCAGGGTGCCTTCTGGCTTCCTCAGGGGTGCCTTGAAATTTTCACACAGCGTCATGCTTCTGATGTGAAAGAGGTAGACACTGATGTAAAGAGGGGCTTCTGATTTGAAGAGGGTTTCCTAGTGTGAGAGGGGGGACTCTTATGTGAAAGGTGGCACTCTGATTGTGTTCTTGTGTGGGGACTCCCTTAAAATTCATACCAGACCCCTATCTGCGATCTGGTATGAATTGTGGAGGGACCCCACTTAATTTTTTACATTTACAGTTGTTACATTATAGTCTTGGCGCCTTAAAGGGTTCTGTGGCTGAAAAAAGGTTGAGAAACACTGTTCTAGAGTTTGGAATAATTTCCATTTGAATAATCATTCTAATATCTGTTACATTTGTAGGACAAAAACAGCTAAAGCCCCATTCATCAATGATGTAGTAGAGATGACTGATTAAAAATAATCATTCCATAAAGCTTGGCACAACTCTACAAATATTCCTTTTTTCAGTTGAATAGGTAATATTCATCAACAGTACAGGCAGTGAAAGACATGAAGTTAGTACTTTTTCTGGTTTATTTCAATAAGGCAAACTCCAAGCACTCATTGCAACCATTCCAAACCCATCATTTATCACTCATCATAGCTGTTTTATACTATTACCTATGTACATGCTCGCTTTCTCTGTGCCTCCAAAGCCAAACTCATCCAAAAACTACTATGAAGAAGAAACATTTCTGTCGCTAGGTCATCACCCTCATTTTAGTTCTTTTAGTATTTCACATTGGCTGCTATGACAGGAATATTTGAGATTGATCACTTCCTACACTTTGCCGAAAAACATCTGGAGTTGCCTCTTCAAATGCTACCTAGGACAAGGCAATCTTGAGATAGATATATATA
>NW_017306807.1:545572-555204 GCF_000935625.1 Nanorana parkeri
TATATATATATATATATCAAGCTTGCCTCATGAGTTAGCTGTAAGATGTGGATACTCTGAAACATTGAGAGACAAACACTGTTTTTTATTTGAAAAATCCCTAGCTGGTCTTAACCTGGGATTCTGTCATTCTGACAGCTATTAACTGTTAACAGTCATTTAGTGTGATAATAACAGCTGTCAAGCCATGAGCTTTACATGCTACTGTATGTAACTTAGATATGTATATCAAATAATTAAACATAAAGTGCTATAGATGCTACAGTAATGTCACTGACATAAGTCCTTGGTATAGGCAGCAAAATATGCAAAGACAGTACTTTTGACTGCCCAAATAAATCATGATATTATATATATGTACATATGTACATTATGCAGTAATACATAGCACAAATCAACTATCGAACTACTGCAGTCAAGCAAGCTTTCCAAATAGTTTTTATGAGTTACTGCACAATGTCAGTGCATATTAAAATAAGACAGAATTGACATAGTTTGCTTTAATAGTTTAGCGTGATACAGTACTTGTTTTGAAGAGTTTGATCGGCTTGTCAGTGCACATTACAGTTGTCAAGTAAAAAAAAAACATTATTCATGCACTAGTCAGTGCCTATAGGACATGTGGATACTAGTAAATATATCGTGTATGATAAATGTATGGAGAAGCTGGTAGGATTGCCTTTAGATTTAACAAAGCTGTGTGTATATAGGTAAAGTTGACTGTTTTAACTGTGACGGGATTGTGTAAACATTTTATATTAAATAGCTTAAATGCTTATTTCTCAAACACAACTTCACATTATTTTACATAGCAAATAAGCATATTGCGATATGTTAAAATCTGGGACAAAACTGTAGAACAGTGAGAGGCAACCAGTGAGAGGCAACCATCCCTCAATTTTGAGTCTCTTTGAAGGGACAACATAATATCCTGTGTTAACTTATCAGTATTATAAATAGGTTTGGTCTGGCTGTATTAATGATTTACCAGCAGCTGATTAGCAGCCTTATTTGATGCCTTGATTATATAAACTGGGCGTCTGGGTGCCCTAGGTGTCTAGTGTTAGTGACAGCACTACTTATGTACCACTGCCAGTATAGAAATTCCTTTTGTAATAACTTGGTTTAAATAAGTATTAAAAATATTGTAGATAGAATTTTGATATTGGATCTCTGCAGGGTGCATTAGTGCTATATATATTTTTTATTATTTTATCTTCCATCAACGTGGATTGCAAATTAATCTTTTACACTGGCATCATCTCAAATGGACAGTTTAGTTCTAAATAAGCCAACTGTTCAAATTCAAAGCATTGTCAAATAATTTTTTGTATTATTATATGCGGAATAAATAATGATTTCTTTTATAAAACTGTTTTATTTCATGTCTTAGTTTGTTATAATGCCCTTACTATTAATTACATATTAATATAGCAAATGTGCTAGTTAGATGTTCTCTGACATAACATTAGTTGTTTTTAAATATTCAAAGTGGCAGCAAAGGAGGTTTTAATTCCATGAAATATTTAATTTAGTAATTATGTGAAACATTAGTTATTAACTTTATTATATGCAATGATCTTGTCCGAAATTTCTGTTTGAACTTTTAGTATAAAGTCATTGTACAGCAGTCAAAATGTAAACATTTTACTTTTAAGGACACGTACGACACAAGTGCTCTCTAGTTTGGCATAGCACAGGGACTGTGAATTTGGTTAGAAGGGAATCCGAGTACCAATTAAAGATTGATTTCATTGACTGAATGATTGATTGAGTTAAGCGATGTTAAATATAATCTGCAAAGAAGTGCAAAGTACATCTTCAAGTGTTACTGGCAGTACACCATGCCATCTTGTAGGAGATCAAAATATTAGATTGCAGCGTGGCACAGTGCACGTATAAAGGCGATTGTACAAATATTTAAGAAAGTTTTTTTTTAAATGCTCTATTACAATGTCCATTGATCATGACTTTTTAAAATAACACTGTAAACAGGAAAAACATTAATAATGGCATTTCATTTTAAACTTATCTTCAAATAAGTGAGGGTCACAATTCCAAATCAGAAGAAAATATTTTGTTTTCTAGCAATCAGATCTTTTTGGAACCTCTAAAAAATGGCATCTTGACATTGTTTAGTTCTGAAAATAATGGTACTGTGGGTACATGACTCCTCATAGTATAAAACTGGAGCACTTTTGTTCTAAAACCATATTAGGAAATTAATTTTTGGAGTAGAGTAGTATATTCTGTGGTTAACTTAAATAACAAGCTATTATGTTTCAGGGAAGAAATTATTTGTAATTGGTGCCCAGGGATTAATGGTAAACTATAGTTGCTATTTAAATGATTTAAATGATTCAAGTCATGTTCACACTTCAGATTAATGGTAAACTATAGTTGCTATTTAAATGATTTAAATGATTCGAGTCATGTTCACACTTCAGATTTTAGTGCTCTAATACTGAGGTGTGACAAATGAACTAGTACTTTTCTTCTACATGCACTAAGATATGGCCTTTTAGGATTATACTTTACAGAATTTAACATGCTTATATAGCCATACCTGCCTATTTCAACTACAGATTGTTCACTAACGGTTCTAGGTTTAACAATCATAATTTAAATGATGTAAAAATGAAACTCTGCATAGTAATGAGCAGACCAACATCCAAATAAGGCAATTATCTATTTTCAATGTGTTTATTGTGTTGATGCTAATAGACTGTGTTCACTTATTAATGATTGCAGCCCAGGCCAATAAAATTTGAAAATCCAAACATCCAACATACAGTGCATACAGAATTCTTACATCACTTCATTCACAAACACATTCACACATTATTATAGTTTATAGGGTAGATATCTTATGGTCTGTGTCATCAATTAGATATGGCCTAATTAAACCATATGAATCTGATCAATTTTCAAATAAGCAATACATCCTCTCTAATTTTATAATATTATATCATTAATGAAAACCTGTTAAAAGGCTTAGTGACCAAATGGTCCATACCACTTTTCTGTCTTCCACCAACAATGTACCTGATGGTTTAAACAAATCCATGGACCAAGCAATTCATTAAGACATAATTTCTTCATGGAAAAATTATAGCTGACCTACACAGTTGATATTGTTATGGATATTAACCTTTGTTTAGTTTTAAGAAGAAATAAAATATGCAGATCTATTACTTTTCATGTCTTTCAGAACTCCAAGGTGCAGATAAAAATTGAGGGTATAAATGTTTAATTCCTTAAGCGTGGACTAAAGCCATATATATTGTTCATTCTCTATAGTGATGTCTCAAGTGTACTATCTTTTAAGAAAGGTTTTTATTGTATTTATCTTAAAATATTAAACTTATTGGATTATTTTGCTATCTATTTGTCCTGTATAGCAACGGTCACCTTTTAATAAAGAGGAACAATTTCCTTTCTTCATTATAATTCCCCAGTATTTACCATGGCAAAAATAATTTCTTGTAGACATAAAGATAAAAAGTACATCCTGTTTTATTTCTTTTATGCCTCTGTTTAAATATTATGTGCAGTAAAACTTAAATATGATTTGAATAGTTAAATTATTCTTCCCTTTTGAATAAAATGGGTTCATGTATATTGGCTGAAATGGCTACTTTTTCTCTTTTTCTTTTTGTTTTACAGTAACATGTGGCTTATAACAGATTTCCTCATAAAGTAGCTGTGAGCAAACTTTCCAGTTACTTTCACCAAATTGTGGCTATGGCAGGGATAAGGCAGCCAATTCTAGTTGGCCAGTAACTTTAGCAGTATATGGATACTCTCCACAGTTTTTAGGCATCACTATTTTTTAACCCTCTTTCACTTTTTCTATTTCATTGATATAATTTAGAGCTTTATAAACTAGAGACCAGTTTAGCAATAAAGGAGCAGCAGTTATTTTCTACTCTATAATTCCACCCACTCTATCCCTTGGCATATACTGGCTTTCATTTCACACAATTATATTTTAATAAACCTATTCCCAGGGCTGGTCTTGGTTCATCTTTATACCATATACGGCTATGTTTTGATCTGATAACATTTGAAAATAAGGGACAAACTATTTTATTGAAAGCTTTTATACATGTAAATAAACTAGATTTGTGAATACAAATATAGCATGCTGACATATGTTTGCTGTTTATAGAGTTTAAGTTTTTAAAAATGTATGTGGCCCACTGATGGTAAGTCTATTTATTCTTACAGTCTATTTTTCTACAAGGCATTTATGTTGACAACATGAACATTAAGTGCAGAATCATACTAAAAAAACCCTCTAAGGAAAAAAGAGCACCAGTGCAACTTACTGATGTTTCATCTGTTAAAAGTGACCTTTCCAGAGAAAAATATGGGGGCTGCCATTTGCAGGAGGCCAGTCATGGCAGCCTTTATGCTTTCCTCTCCAAAGGGTTGCTTAAAGTGGAACTAAACCCTCTTATCCGCAGCTGTAGATGGCACCATGTTAGCCTCTATTTAGATTTACAGTTGCCCTAGTGCTGCACATGTGATAATCTTTGACACCAACCATTTGAGGGCTTGGAAGTTAGGTTGAGAGCTGACATAAGCACATTGGCAACTTTGGCAGTTACCAACAGAGGCATGCCTTTAATGTAGTATACGTTGTGCATGCACTAGTAGGCAGAATGTAAATGTTTGATTAAGGATATCATGACATTTATTGAACATTTCTAACTTCAGCTTTCTTTTGGGAAAAAATGGTGGGTTTTCGTTCCGCTTTGAAGCTTTTCTTGTACAACAGTTCCAGATCAGCCACATCTAACCCTGCCAAATGCCATCTTCTCAACTTACTTGGTGTCCTTCTTAGTTCTTCCATACACAAGTGCAATGTTGAGTCTACTCTGTTTTATTTGTAAGACCTGAAAATCTCACTGACATATGTGACTGAACTTATAATCAAATCACTTTCTTAACAATTCCACTTTCTCACAAAAACTGAACTATACTTCACATTGTTCTCTAGATTTCTCCAAATCATTTTTGACTACTGTATTTCCTGTTTGTGAATTTTCTGTTCTTTTTTAAATAAAATAATTTGAATGTTTATGTTAACTAGGTATATTTTTTAAGAATTAGTAAATATGAGATTTGGATTATACTGAGTGGCTGAATAACATTTTGTAAACATTTTTTTAGCAAATAAAGTTGTGACTGGGAGTTTGCTTTACAGAGCTGACTTCCTCTTCAGCTATCTATGCAATGAACACCTCCTTAGCCTTTCCTCAGCCTGAAATGGCTATTAACACAACACAATACAATACACTTCCGTCCTCCACACAGCACATGCGAATAGCATGATAATTATCTCAAGCTTTGTCAAGTTATGGGAACATGCATGCAGACACAAACACATCAAATGGGATGTAAGCTGACATTCCAGAAAATGTTTACCTTATGTAGAGGTATAAACCTTTTTTTATTCAGCTCACAGGAAACACCAGCTAAAATATATTTCCCACCATCCTGTTCTATTTACTTCTCCAGTGTAGCAAAGATATGCCCCCTCTCAAACGGAATTACAATGATATGATAGTGAGCATAATAACTAATATGGAGTACCAGTACTTACATCTGGATTTAAAGAAAGGCAGCATTGGTCTGGGCCTAGCTCACTGGGACATCCATGTGAAGTGGTAATGAATATATAACTTAACAGTGGTTTTAGGTGAACAAAGAGAAATTGCAAAATATTGAACTATAGCTGCTTTTACCTACTGTAAGTATTCCGATCTTTGTATTTTAATTGATTTAGTTTGATCCCAGGGAAAGTAAATGATTGCATAATACAAACATTATTTAAGTTACCTAAATTCATAGCATTAAATACTGACTTGTTAAAGACAAACATTATGCTTTTTTAACTTGGTTGTCCTTATCCCTTTAGGCTTCAGTGAATCAGACATCCGTCATGCACATTGTATATTGTTGGCCCATACAGCAAAAACATACAACACAACAAAAAGTATTCATCAATGCCATCAGTAAAATCTAAACAGGAAAAAAAAATGTCTTAATTTACAGTTAATTTAAATGCCTACCAATTAGCTATTTTTTTATATACATGGTAGCTTTTACTGGTGAAATCATTTAAATGTTTTTGTTGCTCACTTATTCCATGCACATTAAGAATGTATTTGCTTAATTAGTCTTCTTTTTCTTTACATGTGCATTTCTTTTTGTTGTTGTTGTTGTTTATTGTGCTCTTTTGCAGTTAGTCACAGTTTATTTACCTTTTAATGGCACTTCCACTAGGTGTACTGGCACATATGCAACCAGGTTTTATTTCAACCATACAGAAAAGCACCTTTTTTCAGTAATAGGGATAACTGGGTACAAAAAAACATGCTACAACGTTTTAATGTTTGTTAATTTTAAATTAAACTTCTCCCTTCAGTATTCAGTATTTCAGGAAAATATTCACTGCAGAAAATCCCAATCTTATGACAAATATTATTTTTCAGAATGGAGGACTGGTAGCTTCAAGTGCTTCAGTGGTATAAGCTGCCTAAGTTATGTAACTGGCTATCTGGTACACTTTTTAGGTAAAATAGTAAGGAGTTTTTGTAAATGTATAGTCCCTCCAAACTGTAAAACAGTCCAAAACATGAAAAATACCATAGGCAACTCTTACAAGCATATCCGATAAAGCAGCACCAACAGCAAAGATTATAAGCAAAGGGTAGTAGTCCATAGCAATCAATGAACTGTAGGTTTACTATAGTCAAAGCAGTTAAGAGATGATTTCCTAATAGTTTCTACATTTTAGCTTTACTCTTTGTGCTGCTTTACTAGTTTTGCCTGCTTTCGTTCAAAGACATCAGACCATATTTAGAAAGACCCTGCATCAAGGTTTTGCCCTGAATTATTGTGCATTTCTTCTTCCTCTCTTAATAATATGGATTGTTGCCATCTCAGCATTTTTAATGACCTCTGGATTGGTTCCTTTTGTGACCTTGCACCTGTCATCTGCTACCTATCACAAAATTGATCATTCTGGTTGAGAATAACATATTTTAGTTTAGATTCTTAAGGAGAAAGCACCTTTCTGGATTTCGTTGGATTTGCTGTTTATAATGATGTTAAACGCGATAGGTTGAATAAATGCTACAGTACTTTGAAATTAATTTGACATAAAAACACCTTTAAAAATGATTTTTAAAAATGTAAAAAAATGTTTGAGGCTGATAATTATTATCTTAGCTAATAATGGTCATGTCCAGTATTACCGTGATGCAGAACAGGGTAGATGGTATTCACAGAATACAATTAAGATTTAACTTTCATGACTTCATCTTGGATTAATTTTGTGCTGCAACACGTTTTTTAAAAAGCATTACACATATTCTTCAGGATTTCTAATGCCTTTTATTTCATTGGCTGCATATCCACTTTTAGTTAATAATCCTATTTACAAGTTTATCAAAAATAAGTTATTTACAATCTTTTAATTATTTTGAAAGCTTACTCTATTTTTTATTCCCTAATGTACAAAAATACCTATTTTCAAGAATTATTTCCTTTTTTTCTCATCTGCTTAGTTCCCAGGGAAGCACTTCAGCAAATAAATATTTCAACTTTTTTTTTTTACAATATGAGTAGTTATTCCATAGCAATTTTTCCCTATTACTTCCCCATCAATGTGGATTTATTAGATCAAGAGTAACTATTTTTAAACAAACGCTTAGCTTAGGTAAATACAATAAAATGTATTTTTTCATTGAATATTAAATGATGAATAATTGCACTAATATTTTCTTTAGTCCATTCTGGTTGTTGTTCATCAGTGCTGTTCTACTCCCTTAATGTTTAGAGCACCCTACAAGTGTTTTCTATACATTTTAGATATTTTGACAGAAAGGATAATTTTTTTTCTCCAGAAACGTTGATTGGAAACTAATACAACTGTTCTCGCCTGCTTTTTGAATGTGCAGGTATTTCTTTTCTTTTATGAGCTTTTATATAAATTATTTTAAATAATGACCAACAATATGTCTGTAATGCTTTTTTGTGGCAATCCAGCAGTTGAACAATTTATAGTTCTATGAAGAGTTTTGTGATGATCTGTCATCGTGAGGACTGCCGTCTGAATTTTCTGTTTCGCCTTCGGAGATGGCCTGCATTGGGGCATTGTATAACCGGCACCTGACACTGTAACGGCTACTGCTTGCAGCAGGAGGCACGCGAGACCTTCCGACTCTTGAAGCGGCAGTCTTTATTGTAAATCCTTCTGACATGGCTCGAGGAGTACACGGCGACACTGGGGAAAATGCCTCACTGCTAGGTGACAATTGTAAAGGTTCTTCAAAACCAGAAGTAGACTCTAGGGGCAAATCCCCAAGTGACTTGGGAGTTACTGGACTCTTCAGTATTTCAGTAGCTGACATACGGTAACTGGTATCTGTCCTACTCCCCTTTTTAAGGAGAAGTAACTTAAACTCCTCATTTGATGTATGTGACTTTTTGGCATTTCTATAAATGAGACCAGCAGATCTTTGAGAAGCTCCTGGCGTTGTTTGCTGGGCTGGTCCAGTTAAAGCTTTTGTTTTGTTTTTTACAGCGGCCTCTCCAGAATCTTTCCTTCCCAGAATTTTTCGTTTAGATCTGTGTTAAAATGCAAAATAATGATTAACATTGGTGCCACCTCAATAATCATCAGAAACTTTGTTCTAAAGAGCAACCAACATTAAAGACAAAGAGCCTACACCACTGTACTAATAAGACAATACTAACAAGCTAGGGAATATGAAAATGTATGACATAAATTATAAAATAGAAGTAACTCTTAGGCTGCGTTCACACCTGACCGTTTTGTAGGGCGTTCTACGCTCAACGAACGCTCTACAAAACGGTCAAAAATATAAATTGCATTGTAGTCAATGCCCTCGTTCCCACCTCGCCGTATTTCCGCCCGTCCCTAACGCCCTACAAAACGGCCCACGCCTGAAAAGGTCCCGGGACTACTTTGGGCCGTTTTGTAGGGCGTTTTCCATTTGGATACTGCCAAGTAGCCTTTGCAATCGCGTGACGGTCGCGCGACTTTTTTACCGCGAATCGTGGTAAAAAAAACGCGTAACGGTCGCGCGACAGACGCGCATATTACAATACGCCTAGGTGTGAATGGGGCCTAAGTAACTTCCAAGACAGTTAAAACATCCTAAACCATACCAAAAAACTCTCCTTAATCTAAGAGGCTGGTACCTGCAGAGAGAAAAGGCATTTCTCTTGTTCGCTAAACCTTGGTCCTATGACTCATTCACCCAAAGTAGTGAAAAAAAGTATCAAACTGCAGTCAAAAATATAAAGCCATCAAATGCAAAACATTTTATTGATTTTTGTTCTTGTCAAACAATTACCTTAACATACTTATGATAAACTATGTCCAAGAAATACAATCTCATGTGTTTTTATTATCAAACACACAGGGGTCTATTCACGAAGCAGCCGAAGGATCTAGCCGTAACTTTGGCCCCCAGGACCCCTTCGGTTCAGTAGAACCGAAGGGCTGCTGTACGGGCTATTCACTATAGCCCGTACAGCTCCCGAACTTGGTCGAGCGGCTCAGTCGAGCCAAAGGCATATGCCTCGCTCAG
>NW_017306807.1:556085-587955 GCF_000935625.1 Nanorana parkeri
TAGTTTGCTATTGGCTATTGCAAATTGAAATAGCCAATAGGAATCTAGTAATGCATTCCTATGGCCAAAATGTTTTATTCTTTTTTTCTATTCTGACACGGCTCCGTGTCAGAATAAAAAAATAAAATAATTCAGTGTTTCTCTCCTTGGCGGCCAGGAGCGGGAGACTCCCGGAGCACCCGGGAGAGTTAGGCTTTTTTTTTCTTCTTTTTTTGGACGGCAGCAGAACCGCCGGCCAATATAAAACTGTTGGGCGGAGCTAGCTGTCATTGCTAGCTCCGCATAATCGTTTTCTATTTTTATTTTTCTACTTTTTTAACTACTGTTAGTTACTACTGTTACTGTTTTTCTGTTCTGCTCGGTCCCACAGAGAGACCGAGCAGAACAGCCGAGCCGACCCCACAGTCTCCTGGTTCTAACCATCTGGAGAGGATGCTGTAAAGGGTGAATTAGCTTATGGACCCAGATTTTATCAAACCTCTGCAGGGAGATCTTACTAAAGTATATCATTTAACAGAGAGGGAGGGTTGACTTGATCAGGTTTTTACACTCCGTCAGCAAAGGTGGAGAGATCCACTTCAATGTAAGTAGACTTTCTTTTTTTTGGCATAAAAGTGTAGGCTCCTAGTAATTTTTAGAGTGGAGAGGGATCTGTAGTCCTCCACCAGCCCCAAGAAACACAACTTAGGACATGATAGTTTAAATAGGCCCAATGCTGCTTGAATAAAACAGTTAACCTTTATCCAAAATGGACCAAGATCAGATCACATGAAAAAAAATCTGTTTCTTAAACACTGGCTTGGAAGCAAAGTGGGAAATGCCAGATCTTCAAAATATACATCCACAAGGGAGTGTTGTATAATTGATGATATAGTTTAAGTCAGGGGTGCCCACAATTTTGTGTGCAAAGATCTACTTTTTGTATGACCAGCTCAACGAGATCTACCAAAGAATGGCACCACAACCCACCTCCCGCAACAGAACACAGGGTAGGTCTGATTGCGATGAACACATTGTAAAAAGGGGTCATCTAATTCCAGTGTGTGCGGATCTTTTGTCACTTGTTCACTGGAGGTGGATTACAGCATGGAACAGAACACAGAGTGGTTGTTGTTTTTTGTCTTATGTGTGTATATACACAGACACACACACTCACACACACACATACATATATACAGTACACAGCCTGCGGTACACAATGCCCCCTCCCTCTGATAAAGAACACCACTTACTGTGTCTGATGTGTGTTGCCCCAGGGCCCTGCTCTCAGGCTTCCCCAGAGTGGAGCAGCTGCATGCTGAACTCTGTGCAGCACGGCTTTCAGTGGCAGGGGCTCGGCCAGGACAGAGCGCCACCTGCCGGCCAAGTCAGAGAACTGCACCAGGCCAGCAGCAGCTGAGCGCCCAGATAAACGGAGCAGCCAAATTGAACTAGCAATCGCGATCTACCAGAAATAGCTTTGCGATCGACTGGTAGATCGTGATCGACCTAGTGGGCACCCCTGGTTTAAGTGGTATTAATTTGCCCTTGGAAGGGATAACTGTATTTCTCATTAAAATCTTCCCAGTCCCCCGAAGTCAGCTGCGCTAGCATGGTATGCCATTTGTGCCTTATTATGGAAGACTGGTGCATGATATAATATAATATTATATATTGTAATATATATGATATAATGCTGCATAATATTGAGAGATCAATTTAGTGTTATCCAAAGACAAAATACATTTCTTGAGAGTAGTATGGGAAAAGCACGCTCTTTTTAGTGATTTCAGTGCAGTCACGAAAGCGACTTTTTTTGTTTCAAGGATGTCAGCATTAAACACATGCAATCTTAGGAGTATTCTGTCATGCAATTGATCAGTGTGTAATTGATAAATAATTACCACAATCTCAATTTTAATTCATTTTATGTTTATTATTTTTTTCATTCTTATTATAGGGTTTTGCACTGAATCTTTCCCTCTCCAGTCTTTGATTTAGGGGTCATGCTGACTAATAAACATTTTTTAAGTGGAAGTTTACTAATGAACCAATTTACCTGTGAATAGCTGCAAAAAGATCTTCAGTAGTACGGGGCTTGTTGGGTGACACAAAGACATCATCAGTGTCTAACTGGGAATCCTCACTCATTGGTGATATAAGAGAGTCATCACTTATTGAAGAATCTACAGAAAAGAAAAAAAATTTTTTAAAGTATAGTTCAGTGATTATTTGAATTTTTGAAAGAAAGCAACCTTGTCATAGACCCTTAAATACAGGATCTAGGGATCTTGTATACTATATGAAATAGACTTTAAATGTAAAACACTATACTATAATGTAAAGACATGACTGCAGTAAGCATGGTGTGCTGTTATTGAATATTAAAACTACTCCCTTAAATCCAAAGAACATTTTTATAACTGAATCAGAGTTTAAATTTTGTCTGATATTTTTCATTAACCTCACTGGTGGTATGATTATGGAGGATTTTAGCATGCCAAAGTGGTACATTGTTTTTCATGGCAATTTGTTGTTTTATATTGTAAAGACTTTAGAGGAAAACAAAAAAAAGTGCTGCAGGTTTAAAGTGCAAGCACCTTTAGCAGCCGCCCAAATCCTCCTGTCATAGCTGAGTGCAGACCAATCCGACAAGCAAAGCTCTGACACTAACCCCTTCCACCACATAAAACCCCTCCACAAACATTCCTAATGGCCTGTCACTATGGTATCACTGGCCAATAGGAATGTGCAGGAGGCAGGAAGGCATGGGCAAGCTTTGTCACTGTCAAGGCATGATATGTTGGTTTGGGAATTAGCTGCAGGTATGTGTTTAGTCTCCCCAAGAAGACTTTGTTCGGCTATTCACTTCAGGCTGGTACAACTGATTTCAGCCTACAAAAAAAAAACTCTCCAGGGCGGTCTAGGAGCCACCCGCTCCCGGCCGCCAAGGAGAGAAGCACTGATGTGTCTTTTTTTTTTCTTTATTCTGACACGCGATGTCAGAATAGAAAGAAAAAGAAAAAGACATTTTCCCATTGAAAAGCATTGGGACATTACTATTGGTTATTTCAATTTGCAATAGCCAATTGTAAACTAGCATTGTTCCCGCCCTCTGCTGATGGACCTGATGGGGAACTGCAGCAGAGGGCGGGTACAATGCTAGTTGGATAGCAATAGCCAATTTGCAATAGCCAATGCTACTATTGGCTATTGCAAATTGAAATAACCAATAGTAATGTCCCAATGCTTTTCAAAGGGAAAAATCTTTTTTTTTTTAAATTCTGACATCGATCGTGTCAGAATAAAGAAAAAAAGAAACAGCACTGTTTCTCTCCTTGGCGGCCGGGAGCGGGAGACTCCCGGGGCGCCAGGGAGAGTTTGCTGTTTGGAGATCAGTGTCCCTGGTTTGCAGTTAACCAGGGACGCTGATCTTACTGCAAGTGGCCGGAGCCGCTGTAAGATCACGGATGGCTCCGCCCAGCTGTCATGGCAGGCCTATGGCTGGCCGCTCGGCCAGCTTCGGCTTTCAGCACGGCTCAGCCGAGCCGATGCATATGCGGCTGAGCCGCTCGGCCATGATCGGGAGCTGTACGGGCTATTGTGAATAGCCCATACAGCACCCCTTCGGTTCTACTGAACCGAAGGGGTCCTGGGACCGAAGCTAGCCGAAGGATCGGCCGAAGCTACGGCCAGATCCTTCGGCAGCTTCGTGAATAAACCCCTATGTTGCGAAATAAAAATATACTATAGGGAAGCTAAACAAAGCTTTTTTTTTAATTATATTACCAATGGCAATATTATATATAACATATATATAGAATTTTGAACATATATTGTAACATAAGATTATCATATAGGTTTTTAAAATAAATTTCAAAAATTAACCTTTCCAAGAGGCATCTTCCATGCTTTCTAAAGTATCTTCTGTCCTGCTATCTTCTGAGGCACTTTTGGTTTGAAAACCTGATACAAATTCATATTCCTGCTCTGGACAATCGTCATTGAGTGGATTTAAAGTAAATATTTCTGATTCAAAGCTGAGAGTATTTCCAGGCACTTTGTCACTGTTGCTTAAGACAGGTTCACTGGGCAACTGAGATACATCAGAAATATTGCCTTGCACATCAAATCCAGTGTTAAGTCCTTTAACAGGTTCTTTCATGGTAAATGGGTCACACTTTATTTGTAACCTATGTTCTGCTTTGATTTGCCCTTCCCCTTTAGTGTGACTCTTTTGATCATTTGCAAAATCACTGCTATCTGCAGAGTAATCTTGTACATACTTCGTAATTGTTTCTGGGTTTGCTGTAAAAATAGTTTCCTCTATTATTTCTGCAGGTCTATATTTGTGGTGTTTCTCTACTTCATCTTCTCTAGTTCTAGTGATCAAAGGTGGTGGCATTTCAAGTTTGTATAAACCATGTCCAGTAAACAGGGCAGTTGATTGAAAAAATGCTTCGGGGCTAGTGTCAACTGGCGATGCATCAATATAAGGAAGCATGGCTTCATCGGTGGAGAACTGACGTAATATTGATTTCTTAGGTGCTAATGCCGGTGTTTTCTCATAGGGATATGTATCCACGATTATTGTTGGATCCTGGGTACATAGGATGTTAGTGCTTTCTTTATGCCTAGAGTCCTTGTGATGCTTGTTGACTGATCTCAAATGCACAGATTTCAGCACTGAAGGTGTTATGGCAAGGGTTGGGGATGAATTTGGATTCAGTTCATCCTCTGACACATTTTGATTGGTATGACTGAAAGCAGTTACCTGTGGCCTGTATGGCAATGGTTTATGTAACAAATGAAGAGCACTTAGGTCAAGATGACTAGGAGGTATAGTTGGAAGTTCTAGTTCTTTGCTTAAGAAACCACTGCCAGACTTAGAAGGATGCTGTAAAGAGGACTTCCTTTCTGGAACTTTTGGTTTTCTTCTACTACCCCCAGGTGATAATGGTCCAGAGAAAAAAGGTGTAGGGAAAGATGAAGTAGGTGTTTCGGACTGGCTGGAATAGCCACTTGATGGTGATGCCAACCCTGCCAGCTTTTCTGGTGAGGCTAATTTAAATTCATTCTCAACTGAGGGAAGAGAAGGAGTGGTGGCTCTAGATTCAGGTTGTGAGTTTTGTGACTCTGAACTTTCTGGTGACTTGATGCATTCTATGACGGTTGTACCCGTAGCAGTGCTTGAATTCGATAAAGACCTGTAAGGATCACTTGATTTCAAGTCATTGAGGAGCCATAGATCTGCATAGTGAGGCTGTTCACTTCCTTCATCTTTAAATGTTGCAGTGTCTTGGTTGATAAATTGTATATTTTTTGAATCATGGTCATCCTGATTTACCCAAGCACCATCCTGTTGATTTGGTGGAGACAGGTTTTCCACTCTAGAGGGTGCATTTGAAGTCTCAAGTGGCAGTTTCATTTCCCTGGAGGTGTGAAGCACTTGCTGTGCGCTGGTAATCTTTGGTTCTTTTTTCTCAAGAACATCTGTGTAGTTGTCAGAATTTTTCAAAGATGAGTTACGTTTTGGTGGTGGTGGCTTTGCCTTTGGTTTTTTAAAGGACACGTTCTGTATTTCATGTTTTCTGTGATCTACATAATGTTGCCAAACACTGTCTGTACTCATGGATGACATTCCAGTGTCCTGTTCATTCTCAGTCCCTGATGGTGCATAGCTACATATATAACTCCTATTACTATTAAGACCACAGTCAAAATGCATGGAGGTGTAATATCCTTCAGTGTCTACAGAGAAATGAGATCCTGTGTCTGCTTTCTCTGAGGCAGGTTTCTCAAGAAAACTGTCATACGTTCCTAGGCTAGTAAAACTTTGACAACCTAAACCATCTCCCTTTAAGTGCTGTGGGCTGAAATCTGGACGACATGAAGCATCATGGTGATGATGAAGATAATTCCATTCACTGTCACTTGTGTTGCTGTTAGGGTCATCAAGCAAATCTGCAACTGTTGATGTAAAGGAACTTGCCCTGTGTCCTCTAAGGCTATCCAAGTGGTCATCATTATATTGTTCAATGCTAAAGACATTTGACTCTTCACCAGCATTGGCAGCAGTATTTAAAGACAATTCAGAATCACAATGTGAAGAGCCAGTTAGTGGAGGGGATGCTGCTGGAGGTATTGTTTCTGAAGTCTGGGATGGACATGTGGAACTACTTCCACTCCAGTTTCCACTTGAAGACTGATGATCATCTTTCTGATCTATGTGTGTGCTCAGTAAAACTCCTGTAGTAGAAAAAGAGTGAACAGGACTTCCGAATGTGTCAGAATTTGATGAAATGTCACAGCTGCCTGAATCAGCCATCCTTGATAGCCTTGATCTCCCCCTTTCATTCAGTTGAGGGCTATGGTGAGAATATGATAATCCCAGAGATTGGTGTTCTGCGGAATCTTCACTGTTCAAATGGTCTTCTTTCTTCCTCTCTGAGCTAGTTATGTAGCAATCATCTTTATAACCAGAAGATTGTACATTTCTTTCATGATCATTACTTGTTCTAGCACCTTCTCTGGGAAGACTACGTGAACGAATCCGATTGGACACTGTTGTGAACATTTGGTCACCACTCTCAGTCAAAGCTGCAATGTTTCCTGCAGAATGCGAGAGTGATGCTGCCACTCCTTGGCCCCTCTGTGCTCTAATTCTTCTCCTTGACGGAGCAGCAATAAGAATATCCTCTGTTTGGCACTCTGTATCTCTGGTTCCAGATCTCCTATTTGAAGAGTTTGCAAGCTCAGGGTTGTTATGAACTATAATATTCCGCTCCCGTGCTACAGGAGACTCATCTGAATCTACAAAAAAGACATACAAATAAACATCAATCTTTATTTTTAAGTTACAGTCTTTAAATAAATTAACTAAAGCATTAGTTTTGTTAGACAGTATTTCAACTTATGGTCCTGGAGCAGCAGGTATTGTAGTACTAAGAAAGATAAATAATCATATGGTTGGCATTTTTTTTCTTGTTTCAGAAAGTTGAGTTTTAGATCAAGCAGGATTGTTCTTTGTAGGAATTGTATCATGTTTTGTATATATTTTCTTTTTTTATTATGTTCAGGACTTTTCCCCCCCCTTTGGTCAGTTTAATATAAAATATTGCATAGGCATGAATATTTTATAGTTAATATTTTCAGCCAGAAGGTGGAGCTACAGTGATATTTTACCATGCTTACTAGGCCAATCTTAATTAATTTGCCAAAAAGCCTGTCATTTATGTAGCACAAGTTCAAATGGCATACACAGCTTATTGAGTGGTGCATTGCCCCCCGCCTTCTCTCTCTGCTTTGTATGGCTCCATACAGACTTTCAATTAGAGAAAAGCAGTTTGAAAACAAGCAGCTGATGCTGTTCCTTCTCTTAAAAAAACATTAGTGCTCTATGACACTGGTGTCATTGAAGCACCTTAAGTTTTTATATATATAAACTAAATATTTATATAAATAGTAATAACAATGTATAAAACATAATTTTTTAAAAAAAGTTTTAAATAAAATTAAATAAACACAACTGATTCAAAACCATGATACTTTCCCTTTAAAGAAAACATGCTGAGAGAGGAAACGGAGGCTCACTTCCTTGTAAAACTGTAAGTTTAAGCTGATCCAATGGCTTCAGTAATTTTCAGGTTACTGTGTTAGAACAAGTTTGCAGGGCTCTGGTCTTACTCTGCCTTCAGTTGCTGTTTGTTTGTTCAATTCATTGACTTAGAAAATGTTGAAGATCAAGACAGCACCAAGCACATTTATAACAAGGTGAGTATAGCAGGCTAGATATTTCTTACAGAACAGCTTTACCTAAGTTACCAGTTCTTGGTACTGTATGTGATCTCAGCAAGTTTACTAAAAAGCATGTTTTGTTAGTAACTCTATATATTAAACTGTTACACAATAACATTTTAAAAAGGGTGAATATGACAGTAATTTCCTTCTATGCATCCACACATCTTAAGACAATGTAGTTAATTTACTAAAGGAAAATAGGTTGTTCACTTTGCAAGGGAATTTTCACTTAGCTAAGTGAATGTGGTGAAAAATCACATGCAAGGAAAATTTTAAAAAAAATGTTTTGCTTGCACGTGTTTAGATGATGGAAGTCATCAGAGCTTCACCTCATTCACTAAGCTAAGGGAAAAATTCCTTGCAAAGTCAAAATTCCTTTGCAAGGTGAATAGTCTATCTGCCTTTGGTAAATCAACCTCCATGAGTGCTGTTTTAGTTACTAAAAAGTACTTCTTTGACATGACCTCTGCATCACTGAAAAATGTATGGAATCTGGACTATTAGTTGTAGCCTTAAATGGATCAACTGAACCAAAAGCATCCTGGTGTGTTCAGACACGACTGGCCACAAGAACGGCCCTAGCTTCCTCATTTTCAGTGGACCTGTGCAGATCTTGAGCAGTTTATTTTATAATTCACCCTCCATATTAATGGAGTTTAAATCCTTTGGGGAAGTACACATAATAACATGGCTTAACCACTTGGCAAGTCGATGGTGAGAGCTATAAATTGCTCCTAGCTTGGCAGTCATGTAGTAGCTATAACATTAAACATATATATGCTAAATGAACAGTCAAACCTATTTCTTGTTGCACTCTTCTGGGAATTCCTGATATGGTTTTTCGCCTCCTCAGTTTCCGCCTTCTCTGCAGAACAGATTGGGAATGTACTAAAGAGCAACGTATGCTTGCTTCTCTATCAAAACCAACACCTGTAAATAGATATATGAGGCTTTATTAAATTTGTCCTTATTTTTATTTCCTTGTTTTTTAATAAACACAAAATTGTCCACATTTACACTGGATATTTAAGAAACTGCAGCACTCTGAGTTTCTGACATTTTGCCTGATAAAAGGACCCTGAAAAGTTCTGAAACGTTTTTCAGGCCATGATGAATGAATATTATATAAGACAAAAGACTGAAGATTTTGAAAAGTGGCAACATTTTAGTGCCTACCATTTTCCGTAGCTACTCCTCCTGTCTCATGTTTACAGAAGAAAGACATTAATTAATTGCAACCTTTTTCATGGAAAGCTGTAGTAGGAGCATTCAGTAGGGCAAAATGAATGTGCCATTTAAAGTTACACATAGCATTCAAACTTAAATGATCTTTTAGTAGGCTGACTACATAAAACTGAGATTTGATGCATGCTTGATGTTACTGCACTTGAAACGCCTTCACTGGGCTTTGCATTATGTAAGCCACATAGAAGCAAGTTATATATTTGCATTGATAGACTTCTGTCCACTAAATGATAATATTAACACTAATACAGTTCAGTGTGTGCTAATTTGGATTAAATGTATTACTGCTAAATATGTAATATAGGTTATATTTCATGTTATAGCTGGATTCTGAACTGTGTGTTGCCATTTAGAATAATTCACTCTACATGTTTTAAAGGATATTTCTACCTCCAGATAATAAGGGGAAACATAGTTAGGGACTCTCAGGGGTCCCTAACAATGGGCACTGATCAGCTGTTTACAGATAGCCTGTAAACAGATTCAAGACTACTAAGTCTAGAGCAGCTCTGTCCAAATAAGCCAAACCTCCATGAATTCTCCAAATCAAGCAGTGAATAACTTGAGTAAGTCTGAACAATATTTTCACACATGACTCAATCAAGAGTTCATAGTTTTAAATGCTAATTCCGTGGTGAAGGATCCCCAGCAAGCAATCACAATCTAATGTTCCCTGCTATTACTACAGTGAATTCGCATTGGATGCTATTGGTTACTACACTTAAAGAAGACCTATTTTAAAAAGAATACTTTATGTGATTCAGTTTGATCTCTTTTATGTGCTAAAAAGCATTACAATACAGTACAATATTCCTCTTTAGATGTTAGCACTTAGAAATAAGAACTCTTTGTTGAATAAGGCTGACAGTGTTCAGAGATGTCAACCTAGGGCACCCTGTTACTGCACAATACTGTCAAAAATGTGCTGGTATCCATTAAGAAATACTCATGTGTGCGTATGTTCTTATGTGTTTTAGCCAGATATGTTTTTCCTTTCTCAAAAGGCTTTTAGAATTTTACACAAAATAACTAATAATGTATAGGTTTTGTCCTTTCTAAACTGTTACTTTTCTTGTCCCCCTTTGCCTACATAGTACAAATATCCCTTGTTCCCTTTGTGAATTGTTCAAACCTTGCATTATGCTATGTGGGGACAGGAAAGCCATTGGTGTCTATGGGATGCTCTAAAAGCTCTCAGTGTGAATTCACATTACATAGACACAGCTGTGTCTACAATTGCAACAAGATACATTTTAATACATCTTTTTTTGGCAAAATGCCTAACTCATCAAGGCATAAAAAGGTGGTAAGTGGGCACGGAAGAAGATGGACGCTTAGCTCCAGAGCTCCGTCTCCAGATATCCCGAACGAAGCTACAATCTCCTGCTATCGACTACCATGGGGAAAATAGGCAGACAGGATGGAAGGTCTAGATCTCCTGGGTCGGATGGGACCCAACTGAGCCGACATTGAGCGACGAGCGACATTGAGCGACATTGAGCGACGTGTCGCGCGACATCGCGCAACATCTTCCTATTGGGCTGTATGCAATCAGGAGCAATATCGCTCAAAATCGCTCTAAAAAAGGGTCATGTAGAAGCGACAAGCTACCAGCGACAAGCTACAAGCGATATTGAGCGATATTGAGCAACATTGAGCGACGAGATGTGAACAGCTACATTGAAATGTATTGGTGAAGCTACATAGAGCGATATAGTGCGGAAATATGAGCGATATCGCTACAAAAATCGCGCGATAAATCGCTCAATGTGAACGGGGCCTAAAGGAAGAAATCTTACAACGGGCCCGGGCCAAAGCAGTGGTCAAGTATGATGGCTCCGAGGTGAAGCTGTTCCAAGATCTATCCAACATCACCCTGCAACAACGTAGAGCCCTACGCCCGCTATTAGACCACTTGCGCAAACTTGGCATTGCATACCGCTGGAAGTTCCCATTCTGCCTGTCCGCACTGCACAGAGGCAGAACCGTTACCTTACGCCTACCTGAAGAAGCGGGGGACTTCTGAATATCCCGGCCGTCCAAGTCCAAGATTGGTATGAAGACCTCAGGATGCACGCTGCCAACGACAGGCCCAGCCGCAGACGAGAGCGGTCACCATCAGTGGTAAGTACCATGTTTCTTTTTTAAATTGAATCCATTTAATTTATTTCATTCATGTATTCATTAATTCATTCAAGTTAGTTATTTTGCGAATATAAACTCACATAATCAAAGTAACATTTATTAATTATTAATGTTATGTATTTATGGTTGTGGCAAACAAAAAGGACACACAAATTATAGCTGCTATCCTACAAGTGTGATGTTACAGAATTGTTGGTATTGCTGAGTAACTAAAGCCACTAAAATTCCTGTTTCCTATATAATGCTGATTAGGATACAAATATATATTTTGAGACATGGCACATCAATGTAACATTTGCATTGAAGTGATGTTAGGTAAACTTATCAAACACTGATCCTGTTAACAATGCCATTTGTTATTTGAATGGGTATTAGCACTTCACCAGGTCATTAAATGAATTACGTATTAATATTAGGAAACTAAACGGTGATATATGAACAAGATATTCCCTACCTTTTAAGGGTCATTGGAAGACCAAATAGTTGTCCTACAGAACCAGACAACATTTTCAGTCAGTAACTGACATACAAAGTACACCATTCTGATGTGAGTTACCACGATCAGATGATTTTCTAAACTAACTTCTATTTCAAACACAGCTTTTGTTCCATAGACTGATCCAGAAAAAATGTTGGTAAACACCACAAGCCTTACTTAATATAACATTTTGAAACACATTGTAAACATACAGTAAGAGTTAATGGCTGTTTTGTATTCTTTTACTAATGCTCTCTCTGTATATAATTAAAAATAACATATACAAATGTGACACAAGGATGCAATGGGGGGAATTTATCAATACTGGAGCAGACAAAATCTGGAGCAGCTGTGCATGGCAACCAATCAGCTTCACTCTTCAATCTGTTCAGTTGGGATTTGAAAATGAAAGAGAGAAGCTGATTGGTTGCCATGCACAGCTGCTCCAGATTTTGTCTGCTCCAGTTTTGATAAACTCCCTTCAATGTATTTATTTGAAAGAAAACTATTCCTGTGCAAAGTGTACCCATAGGTTATCCAAATGTGATAGGAATACAGCCAATCCATTTACAAATAGCTACAAACCACAAGCATGCAAATTCACAGCTGAAAAATTATCTAAATAACTACCAATACAACGTGCTAAAAATGACACTAAACTCTGTAGTTAAATGATGTGTGTTGTAAAGTAGCCACCAATCCAAGCTTTGCTCCCGTGTGGGCTATAATCTTAATACAAATTAGTGAAATAAATATGAGATTGTAGTTCATCCTGGGAGCAAGCTTGGAGTGGTGACTACTTACCCAACACACACAGGGACCATGGGGAACAAAAGTAGCCACCCTCCAGAAGGAAGGCCAGTGTCAGCATTCAGAGATGATATGAGAATCTACAGCTGAGTGATACACAAATTAGATACATTTTTGTTAAAAGTTTAGGTACTTGAATGTATTTTTTTAGGGTTTAACTCCTGAGTTTAATTTCACTTTAATATGTGCAATTTACTTCTGTCCACTCAGATTACATGCTGAAAATAAAACCAAACTATTTAAATTAACTAGCTATTGTAAGGGTAAAGGGCCTGCAATCCATTAAATTTATTCAATCTAAATCCAATCAAGGTGTTATTTGCACTACAAAGCTGCTGGTAAATCTAAAAGAAATTATACATTTAGATGATGTCATTTGTGACAAGTGCAATGCCAATCAGATATAAGTAAAAATGCACTAATGCATTTCTTAAAATGATGAAATCTAATTATAATGCAACTAGCATATCTACCTGAATGTGTCTTAATGTTAGCTTCCTGTAAGTCTGTGTAGAGCAGAACTGGGAAAGGGGGTGCTAGGAGCTTTGCTGCAGTGCACAGCATTGTCAGTGGAACACAAAGACCTTGCTCACGAGGAGAGAGCAGAGTGCATGTAATTACTCATCTATGTTCTGCTGCTTTTTCATTATCCACTCAGAAAGCTGCAGTGTGCCATGCAGTGGTGTAACCAGAGTTCTGGGCGCCCGGGGCAAAACATTTTTTCCGCCCCCCCCTATTTTATATAAACAACCACTGGAACTGTACCCTGCACCTCCCCCCCCCCCACACATGTTTTTATTTTAATTTTTCAAATTTTAATATTTTATTTTTTTAGAAACTTTTTCATTTTTTAAAATTAATTTTTATTTATTAATTAATTTTTTATTAAATATTTTTATTTTTTACTTTACTTTTAGGGGCTTCGGGGAAATATTGGGGGTCTAAACAGACCCCTGATATTTCCCTTTAAAAATAGAAAAAGAGATTGAGGACACAGAGTCCTCAATCTCTTTTTCTGTGTCCCCTGTTATCAATGAACAGGAATCCTTTATGAGTGTTCCTGTTCATTGATAACATGGTATGTTTACTATAACTACAATTATGAATGAACAGGAGGAGATGTAGATCACTCCCATTCATTCATAATTGAGGATATAGTATACATACCAGGTCCTCAATTATGTACAAACACTCAGCAATCACTGATCGCTGAGTGCTTGTACCCGTTCTCCTCTCTGACACACACTGTCATAGGAGGCTGCAAGAGGAGAGCCCAGCCTCCTGTGACAGCGCTGGCTGTCTCCGCCCCCACACCGCTCTGCTGCACTGTGATAGGCGGCCGAGCGGTGTGGGAGGAAAGACACCGGCCGCTCACAGCGCTCGTCCCGCAGCACTCGGCCGGCTGTCATTTTCTCTCTGATTCCTTTCATCCCTGCTGGGCACTGCTCTGTGTCCCAGCGGGGATGAAAGGAATCACGGCCGCGCCGACAAAACGGCAGGAAAATGTCACTTTCGGCATTTAGCCGAAAGTGCCATTTTCGGCCGACGCCCCCCCTTCACTTTTCGCCCGGGGCCCGCGCCCCTGCTGCCCCCCCGGTTGTTACGCCACTGGTGCCATGGACCAAGCTATACTGCTCTACTAAAATGGAAGCTGAGGACCAAGCTATACTGTCTGACAGTGTTGGCTGGATAACAGGACTGGATCAACAGTATTATAATTTTTTTAGATTAAGCAGTTCACATATATGTGTTTTAGGTGTGTGATCATCTGCTTGGCTTTTTCCAGTTTCAAATAACATAATTTTACTGCACATCTTGACAGAGTGATTAGAAAAAAAGCCTATTCACTGTAGCATTTAAATTAGATTAGTGATTAAAGGGAATATTTTAGGCAAGGTTCAAGCTTTGCAGAGGAAACTTAAGCTAATTCAACAAAATGTAATATTCCAGCTATGGTTGGATTCTGATAAGCTGAATTATTCAGCAGATCCAAATATCTGTGTATTCCAGGAACAAGAACTTAGTAATGATTACAGAAAGTGGGCAGCCTAGGACAAAATAGTATGTAAGAACCACAGGTTTTCTCTGAAAAGAAAGATCTATTTTTCCAGAGTCTGATTACTATTGAACACATTTACTTCTATCAAAGTATAACATAGATACTTTACCCGAGACATTGATGGGGATAATGCATGACGTAATCACTTGGGACTCCTGTTTCATCTTCTCCTCAGGGGTGGGCAGAGGCAATGCTTTATTCCAGTTGGTTTGTTTATCCAGTGTTGATGGAACATTAAGAATTGGATTTTTTGGCCTTTGTCCTAAAACCATTTCATCTTCATCCTGAGGTGGATGAGCCTGCAAAATTCACACACATTAGTATTGCCCTATAAATGCTTCAGAGCTCCCCAGGCATTTATTTAACCCATGCTAGTTTTGTCAGTAAAGAAGCAACACAAAATAAAGGAAACTAATATTTATATTGTACATACAATGATTAAAGTCCAAGAAACAATAACATAGATACTCAATGTGAAATGGAAAAAAATGGAATGGAAAGAAATGAAAAAGGAGAGGTCAATCTTCTCTGAACTCTTCCTGAAGAAAAGGATTAGCAATAGAGATATAATGATAATGATATGGATAAAATAATATGTTATTTTACTTTACAAAATTAGAATTTGGGGTAAGGATACATTCCTACATTATAGAATCTTCGCTTTTATGAGATTTTTTTTTTAGTTGTTAAAGTTAATTACCAAAATATCCCGTTTTATTTTATGGTGGATTTATTTTGTGTTAACTATTCTGCATTGAATATTCTTTAGTTTGAATGCTGTTGCTCACTAATGCTAGCTTCCATCTGTTCTTAGTTTACAGACTTTAGACTCTCAAGAATATTAAAATAGCATGGAGCGACACTTACCTTTCCAGTGTTTCCTGGCCATATAAATTAAATGCCACATGAAATGGGATTTTTAATATATCTCTGCAGAAAATCATACAACTTGTACTACTTTCTTCTCTCATCTGCAGCTTTTGTGTTCATTCCCAGCAGACATGAATAGCTCATACAAGCTACAAGCACAAAAGACTGTGTTTCCTAGGTAACTTGGTGGGAGAAAGTTTGTTGCATGCTTAAGGGGAAAAGGCTAGATTTTTGATGGCTCCTTTCCTGAATTACAATAGACCCCTGGACAATGAACGTGTAGTGATCTTACTACTGTCTAACAAACTATTATTATTCTTCTATAAGAACCACTGGTGTAGTGTATAAGTGGTCAAGTATTTCCTGCATACACTGTATTCACTTTAGCAAAGCTGTGGATGTATTTACTTTTTGTCATCAACAGAAATAACATTAATTAGCATTAAGTAACAGCCCAATACTGTGTATTTGCATTTTTCTCTCTTAAGAGATGACTCAGTCTTGTTGCTGTATGCAGCTATATATAAATATGATTACAGCTCTCCCCTATATAATGCCTCAAAAATGTATCTCCTCTAAAGTGTAATATATTACAATAATCACAAAATATAAATATAACATACAAAATGTGAATCAATATCAAATCAGTGCAAATACCATCAGTAACATACAGTATAAGCCAAGTTCAGTGTTTATTAAAAATATAAATTTTGTTGATCCCCATAAAGAATCCTCTGTGAAAAAAATGTGCAGGAAGAGGGACCATCCAGTCCTCAGCACAACAGTGTACCTCCTCCAAAATGCCTTCTTAAGTGCTTGCCCTTTAGTAGTTGACTGAGAACTTTTTTTTTTAAAGTTGTTCCATATTGTTTTTAACAATTGCAAAAATCGGTACTATTCAGATCTCTTGGTGCCTTTTGTGCATCATGGTGAGTCCTTGGAAGTTGTAAGGAGGAAGGACAGAATAATTCCAAAGCGGTTTAAAAACAATGCTAGTGGACCTGCTTAATTTTTTACGTTTTTTCACAAAGGGGTCCCTATGGTTGATGGTCATATAAAAGAGCACCTTGGGAGTAAGTGCACTGTTATAGTGATGATTGGATGGTTGCTTTCCCTGCACATTTCTTTTACAAGGATTCTATATGGGTGTCAACAGATTTTATAATGCTAACAAACACTGAACGTGGCTTTTATTTTCCTTATGGTATTTGCACCTGAAATTAAATCCTTATGGTATTTGCACCTGAAATTAAATTGCCATTGGTTCACATTTTTATGTAATACTATATATTTATATATTGTGATTGTTGTAATATGTTGTACTTTAGAGGAGATACTTTTTTGTGGGTTTATATAGCGAAGCACTGTATGCATATATTACTTTTTGTGTTAAGATGTCATACTGCTATTTTATAAAGCTGCTATATATGTTTAGGTTTTATTTTTATTTTTTTTTGCATTGAGCATTGACTTGTTTTATTGTGACAACATATGATTGTAATCACATATACCTATACTGGTTTATTAACAATTGCTGGACAACCCAAAATTAGTTCTTTTTTCTTCCTTACGGTTATTTTCAGTAAAGGATGGAGTGGTTGAAAATAATTAGTATAAACTAAAGTGAGTTTCCCTTTGTAGAAAAAGGGTCCCAACAGCTCATGAGTAGCAGTGTGATGCTCAAATTGATACACTTTGGATAGATTTAAAGGGGGTACCCATTCCTGTCAATTTAATAATTAAGTAACATTAATTAAATAATATACTGGTACTGGCAATTTTGGGCACAGGCAACTGCCTAGTGTACATTTTGGGAAATACTATTCATTAACTACCAGATCCATAATTACAAAGTTGATAGAAATATCAGTATGTAGAACAGAGAACTAAAAAGCACCTTGACTAAAACAGCTTGGTAGAGTAATATAGAGTAGAGCTGAATATATTTACAGATCAAATGCAACATGGTTATGACGGAAAAAATCAGGACCCAATATAACTTGGCCTACATGAATAGTTAAGATTAATATAATTTCAGAAAAGTTTGTTGACCTGATTTTGAATCATATAGACTACACCAGATAAAGAAGAATTAGTAGGAAAATATAGGAAGTTGGAAAAGGAGTTAAAGAAGTTAATATTAGGGTATAGCAATACTTAAACACTTAAACTTGCTTTTTTTAATACCTTTCTACTCCATGGGGTCAAATGGCAACATTCAGTAGGGGAGGGCGGACGGGTTCTGTTAAACTAAGAATATAAAATGTGGATAAGAAAATTAAAAGCATGCATGGATGGTAAAATAAAATGTGGCATACACTTTAGCAAACTACATAATAAAAGTAGAGATCAATGAATGAATCTGAGAACTAGGCCACTATGGGCAAATTGGGTGAATCTGATTTTTTTCAGTTTTTTTTTCAGATTCTCTTTACTATGAGGCCCATTTACAATGGAGAGTGGATATCGCTATCCACTTTTTAATGAACACCAGTGGACACCTGGTATTACTCTGCACCTGAAGTCTGCACGGTATTCTTAAATGCAGACTACAGCATGGACCCTGAGGAAGCCCACTGAGTTATCTCTGCTTAATGCTGCAGGGAGTATTCCATAACTGGAAAAGAGACCGTTCTTGTGACTTGGAGAGGTTACGATATCAACTAAGAATCATACCCTTGAACCCAGGTTACCAATATTAATGAACTGCATGATTCTCTTCAGACTGAACAACTTTAAGGTGAACTGAACATTCTGAAAAGATGAGATTCTCCCAGTTTGCTGGATTTGCCACAGATCAATTCGCTCATCTCAAAAAGTGATTTTTACATAAAATAAAGGATGAATAAATGTGTATTATAATGTGGATAAGTGATGCAAACTGACAAAAATAACAAAACAACTTTACATAAATAATGCAGATTCCAATTTAGTGTACCAACATGAGTTTTACATTTAAAAGTGCAAATAAACTGAGGCAGATGTGTTGTAAGAATAAATGTCCCACAGGTAAATGGTTTGCCCACCTAAAACTCTCATTTGACTTTATGATAGATAATGGAGAGTTAATGGAGATTATTTCAAAGCCACAGTATTTATTTCTTCATTTTGTTTAGAGTAAGGAATGGTCAAAGACGCTTGTCAGAGGCGGAGCTGTCTGTATCCCACTGAGGAGTTTTCCTGGTATGGAAGCACCTAGGGACTATCCCCAAAGCAAGTGGAAATCCCCTCCTAGACATTTGTCACCAGAACAGTTATCACCATTCAAAGATTTGCCCTCATCACCTGTTCCAAAGTGAACAGTAAAAATGTTGGATTGCTCATTGTTTTCTGTTCCAGTGGTGAGCAGGAGAAATAGAAATGGTGAATATCCTGAACACCCCTATTCAAAACCTAAAAATACATTTTTACTTTATATATACTTTAAACCCCTTTAAGGGATTCCTGAGGTGAGATCAGTACACTTGAATTCCCAGACCTGTTTCAGTCATTATAAGCTGAAGGTGGCCCAGTCTTCCTGTGAGTGTTCATTTAATGTTATGGAAGGAGAATGACAATTCCACGGTGAGTGGGAATACTTAAAACTATATGGTGGCAAGAAGAAGTCAGAAAGTACTTAGTTCCCCAGACTTCACCTGACACTAAACTAACACTTTTGGTTAGCTTCCCACTTTAGTTTAAAGCATCATACATACTAGGTATACTTTCTTATTATGTCAGGGATATGGACATTGTAAAATCATCTTCTCTATCCTTAAGAACACAGATGACCTTCAACTTCAGTTGTATTACCTATAAAGATAAACACTTTATTCTGTTATGAACTGAAAAATGTTCAGAAGATTGATAGCATGACAACTTGAAAACAGAGATACCATGATCAGATATCAATGTCCTCCACTGAGCATTTCTGTGTTCACCTTAGCATGTCTACGTGGGTGGGGATCACTTCTCAATAATATGTTTCTACATTTAGACAGTATATAGATACTACAGTATATAGATATTTCAGTGACAGAAACAAGGAATTATTTAACATACATTTTAACCTCATTACCAGTAATGTTTATTATTCGCAAATATTAAAAAACTTTAAGTCGAGAATCTCAAGTAGATCAATCATTTGGAGACTTGAACAACATGTAAGATTATGTCTAATAGTATTATTAAAGAAGAACTCCAGATTTTAGAAAAATGATCCCTTGCATTTAGGGTACCCCGCCCTGCAATGGTTAACTGCCCGTTTTTCTCTAGGGGCTCAAATAAAGAAGAAATACTCAATGGATCCTTGATCCTGCCTGGCTGCTAGACCGGTCTCCGAACCTTCTTCTCCCCCAGGCTCCGGCAGTCTTCATCACGCCATCATGTCTAATACAGTCCATTCACCTGTATTAGACGTGAGGGCACCAAGGGAAATACCACAGTGAGAGCAGATGAGACCGATCACCAGGACTGAGGATAGGGGGAGTATTGCTCCTTTATTTAAGCCCCTAGCGAAAAAAAAGCAATTACTTTTTCTAAAACCAGGACTTGTATGACCAGTCAACCAAAAAAATATATAGGAACCTTGGCATATATGAATACAGAGAAAATAGGGCTTACTGGTTGATGGTCACATTCCTTTACCTCTCTTCTCTTTAGAGTATGAGCTGATGGGTAGGAAGGAAGAGGAGGAGCAGCAAAAACAGAGCCCAGAAACCGCCTCTCTCTGTTGTCTGCTCGGGCACGCTGCTCTGTTATTGATAAAGCAAAAACAGGACTCAGTAAATAATCATTTATTTTTATAGTTCTCTATACAGTACACAGAATCTATATATCAGTCTCCCCATGAAGGAGCATACAGTCATTCACATATTATAAGCTAAAAAAAATTAAACATATACTTTTTGCAGTTTAAATTGCTATTACTTGGGTTAGGGTTTCATGGCTTCTTAAGGGTTAACATTTCTACATCTCTCTCTTATGTAACTTTAGGTAGGGTTGTGAGGGGTGAGGGGCTTCTCTGTTGTATGTTAATGAAGTTAATGAGAGAAACACACTCCTCAAATTTCAGTCCTAAGTCTTTCTGTAAGGACAGATCATCGTGAAAGTACTGAAAAAAACCTGGATACAGCCATTTTGCCTGCTGCAACAAAACATTGAAAAGGTTTTTTACAAATTATTTTTCGGTATGCTGTGTGAATAAATAATATATAGAGGGGTTTTCACAAATTTGACTGCAAAAGTCGAAATGCACTTTAAAGCTAACCACAAACCCATATGACCTTTATCAATACATTGAGCCCTTTTTAATCATATAAAAAGGTAAAAAAGAACACCCATCTGGTGCCTGGTCACTTGCCCAGTGCTGAAGCATTGGTCACATACAAGGCTTTTCACTAAAGGGAGAAGAGTTTGGAGAAGGCAGGAAAAGTGAGCAATCTAGGACAACATAGCTGAACTTGAAACATTCTCCAATTCAGCTCACTTTCCAGTTTACCTATGTTGACATAGATTGCTCACTTCTCCTGCCTTCTCCAAACTCTTCACCCTTTTGTGAATAACCCTGATAATCTCTGCCAAATTACCTTGGTGACTAATACTTCAGCAGAAAAGAGCCACACCCTAATCCAAACAAGGGCAATGAAGCACTGCATCTAAGATTACCACATTTTCTAAATTAAATCTGGGGACACCTTACTGACCACGCCCACTTGTAGTCACACCCACAACAGCACACAACCATTTAAAGCTACATCCCCAAAATCACGTCCCCATTTTTAGCATACCCTGAAACAACTGCTCCCAGACATCTGGAAGAGGGAGCAGACATTGAAGATGTAAAGATAAAGTGCCCTTGGCACTATAAGGAGAGTAATCATGTGCCGCAAATCATGTGAGCGGTCAAATTACGAGTGGGAGCGGCTGAAGATGCGTGGTTAAATAAATAAACTAGCCATAGCTTCGGCCGATCCTTCGGCTAGCTTCGGCCCCAGGACCCCTTCGGTTCAGTAAGAACCGAAGGGCTGCTGTAGGGGCTATTCACAATAGCCCGTACAGCTCCCGAACTTAGCCAAGCGGCTCAGTTGAGCCGGAGGCATATGACTCGGCTCGGCTGAGCTGCGCTGAAAGCCGAAGCTGGCCGACAGCCTGCTTCTGAAAGCTGGGCGGAGCCAGCCGTGATCTTGTAGCTGGCTCCGGCCACTTGCAGAGAGATCAGCGTCCCTGGTTACCAGCTAACCAGGGACACTGATCTCCAGACAGCAAACTCTCCCACTCCCGGCCGCCCAGGAGAGAGACACTGCTTTTCCTTTTTTTTTTTATTCTGATACGGACCTGTGTCAGAATAGAAAATAAATAAATCCTTTTTGGTCATAGGAATGCATTGCTAGATTCCTATTGGCTATTTCAATTTGCAATAGCCAATAGTAAACTAGCATTGTACCCGCCCTCTGCTGCAGTTCTCCATCAGGTCCATCAGCAGAGGGGGGGTACAATGCAAGTTTACTATTGGCTATTGCAAATTGAAATAGCCAATAGGAATCTAGCAATGCATTTCTATGGGCAAAAATGTATTTCGTTCGGCTCACTTCACTTCAGGTCGGTGTTTCACTCGGCTGCCTACGGCAGCTTAGTGAATAGACCCCTAAGTGACACAGAGTTCTACAGGCAGCCATCACAGTATGTGCAAAATTGACTGTATATGACTGCAGTTCACTGCTCCCAGGGATGCCGCTGGGGATGTTTGTTTCCTGGGACTGTCTTCCCCTCCCTGGGAAATGAGGACTTATGGTAACCTTAACTACATCTCTGTGTTTTGAAGCAAGCAGTTTACTTTTGGTTTGCATTTAAAGTTTAACTACCTGATGTTCAAGCAGGACCAGCCAGTCAATAAACAGTGGTCAGTAAAGTCCATATAATCAATGTCTCAGCATAGGTCATATAAGATTGTCAGTGGAGGGATACACAATTAGACATATTTCATGTGTTGTGCTCTTTTTTTACATTTCATAAAAACATTTAGGTTGAACATTACATAGTTACATAGTATTTGAGGTTGAATAAAGACATTAGTCCATCAAGTCCAACCTATTAAAACTTGGACTTGATGGACTAAATCAAGTCCAAGTCTAATCCCTTTATGGGTAAATCTAAATCCCATAAAGGGATTTAGATTTACAGGCCTACAGTGAGAATCACTGTAACTAAAAATGGAAAATTTTAAGAAAAAGGAGTTGATATGTATGCTCAGCGCCTTTTATTCAGCAAAAAACAATAGGTACCTCCCGAAGTATTCTTGAGGACCCTGTGGTCTCATATATGACTTTTCCAAAAATAAACAGGTAGCTATATAATTTTTTTAGTAACCCACTCTTCTAGGTTCATCCCTTACCATCTCATACAGAAAGGTGAAAAGAAACTTCACTACTCCAATGAGAAATCCAGCTGTTGCAGGTAAGAGATCATGTTTTGCACTTTATAAGAATGAAATTGTTTTCCTAAGTAACCAAGAGGCTTGCCAAAACAGCTGTAACTTAAACATAACTCTTTCCATCTCCCAGTAAAGAGTATCAGTAAAAAGGCATGGGTGATAGAAGTCTCAGACATCTGTTTTTTTTCCAGGCCTCATCAAAAGTCACATGATTGACTGGAGAATGCGAAAGTATGATAGGGATTTTACAATGTTAAAAGCTGAGTACACCTTCTCCTCACGGACTGTACTTTGAAAAATGAAAATACCTTTGTCACATGAAGCTTTTACTGCAGCAATAATGCGCAGACTGGGAAGCCACACTTTTCTGATATAATTACTCCTGCAGGGCTGAGAAGCCAGAACAGTGGATCCCACATTAGCTGACATGAAGACATCATTTCTTGAATATTCCTTTCCAATTTACATGCAGCAGTTTTATTCAATTCAAAAATATTCTAGCCTTTGCAGAAATATTTCCAATTACTAATAAAAGTCAAATATACACACCTCTGCCTTTGGGAGGCTGTGCAAATCAGATTTATGGCTGCAGCTGTTTAGAAGAACATTAATCACTTGCAGTGCCACTAACAAATTAAAAAATCAAAGCTGAACGTGCAGCTTAAAAAGCACATGGTGACCCAGTTTCAGCCACATGTTTAAAGGAAACCTGTCATGAAAGAAATATTGGGGCTGATATTGCTGAAGTCATTACGAAAATACTAGTTGTCCAGATATTATGCTTATATGCTGAATATTGACATAAATATTTTCTAAGTCACTGACCCAGAAAAGAATATGCAGATCAGGAAAGTCATAGTAAATTAACAAGTCCCTATCTGCATTACTTTAAGTGACTGAAACTTTTGACCTGCTGTGCAGAAACATGCCACTTTTGAGTGGCATGTTTCTGCACAGCAGGTAATCTTTCAATAATTAAAGTGTATTTATAACTAGGAACAGTATAAATGCATTAGGTAATATGAGATCTAGTTAGTTATTAGGAGTGATGATTTACCTCTACGTGTGGAACGCAGATTTTGCTTGGCATGGCGATGGAGCTCTTCCACACAAGGGGGTCTAGTGGTTGGCAGGAAGATGTTCCTCTGCTGGTGCAAAGTTGTCTTGTAATACACGCTCAGCTTGCTCTCTGCATCCAAGTTCGATACAGCTGTTTATAAAGACATAATTATTGATACATTAATAATTGGTAGATTAGACATGATAGGTCATGTAAGAAGCTGTTTCACAAACTGTACCATGCAGACTCAAAACATTAAGCTGTATGTTGCTGTATTATATCTAACGCTTTCATTACTATGCCATTTTATATTCCTAACCCAATAGCAGCCAATAACACCTTCAATGTTTTTTTTCAAATAATAAAGTTTTATTGGTTTTAAGTGTTACGTATAACAAGTACACGGTACTAGTAACAAGTACAACAAGTAACACCTTCAATGTTTGATGGAGGATTTGATTGCTCCCCCAAACGTGTACTATATTGCTAGAGGCTCCTGGAACATTTGCTGCTATATGTGCATTTTGCCATAGTAATATCAAGAAACACCTAGCTTTCAATATACAAGGATTGTCAGTGGCCAGTTAAAAGATGTACTGTATTCTGATTGATTGCTGTAGGGTAAAACTGTGCACACATACACTGCACATTGCAGAGCCTTAATAAATAAGACCACATCTGGCATATGTTCCTAGAAGCCTTAGAAACCTCTTGGGGCTTATAGAAAAGAACAACTTCTATATATTAAGGTCTCGTTCACACCTAGGCGTATTGCATATGTGCGTCCGTTGCGCGTTTTTTACCGCGATTCGCGGTAAAAAAAGTTGCGTTTCCGAAGGCTACTTGGCTGTATCCCAATGGAAACGCACAACAAAACGGCCCAAAGTAGTACCTGTACCTTTTCAGGCGTGGGCCGTTTTGTAGCGCGTTAGGGACGGGCGGAAATACGCCAAGGTGGGTACGAGACCATTGAATACAATGGTATTTATATTTTTGAGCGTTTTGTAGAGCGTTCGTCGAGCGTAGAACGCGCTACAAAACGTTCAGGTGTGAACGAGGGCTTAAGAAATAAGTGTACAATCTGTATTCTAAATGCTATATAAATACATCAGTCAGCAACAAACTCAGCTATAAAGACTGTATGACCCTAAGTCACTGGTATAACAGCAGTCATCACATTAGATCATATAGTTCTAATATAATTTTATACTAATTATTGCACATTTCACATTTAGTTCTTGGCCTGGTACCACTCAGTAGGTACAACACTTGTCATATACTTATATTAAACAGACTTGGATCTGCATCTTCAGAGGGATAATATTCCCTGCTGTGATGGCTCCTGTTTTACCAATGACTGATTTGGCGTTCATATGATTTTCATGGCTTTGATTAGTTGGATGATTGGGAATTGATGTTTTTATGCAGTATTTCAAATTAGAATTGTTCACATTTCTTTATAGTATAGTAAAATTGTTTTTTTTATCTCGTTTTATATGCACTATTAACCCCTTTGTTCTTTTCCCTAATGTAGCAATCTTCTTTTGATTTTCAAGCATGAGTGTCTGAGAGCATTACATTCTCCAGAAAGCAGTGGGGCCACCATGCATGCATAGGGATCCAGTTCATTTAATAGGTTTTGATATTACTCTTTTTAAACCAAATCCACAGATTATATCTAAGACTGCTTATCATGTTTATTGTGCCTTTTTGATGATGACTTTGCTATACTATTGCAAATTACATGATCTAAAGTAAAAAAAACAACTAAATAAGCAATAAATAAACTAAATAAATAAGCATTATTTATTATACCGCAATAACCTAAGCTTCCTCAAGGGCTGTCCAAACTCCAACAGCTAAATCCATCTGAGGATGTGCATCTGATCAACAACATGTAGGAAAGGCACTATCAAATTAATAGTCTACCTATTTGTTGCTGACATATTTGAACAACCATTATAATTAAGTGCACATAATGTATTTACAAAACATATATTAGCTTAGGCAGAAGAATACAGAGCATGGAAACAGCACACAAAAGGTATTGGAAGCATTGCATGTCATTTGTGATTTATGGCTGTTCTTCTACTGATATCTCTTGTGAATATTTAACTCCAGACATAACTTTCAAAGAGGAACCAAGCTGTCTGGCATCAAAGAGTTAATTTTAGACTTGATAAACTACAGTACTCCACATGAACACAATACAAATACAGACTCTCTCTGTCATCCAAAATAAATAGCTGGCTCTGGCATCTTTTGGATCTGTATTTGCTCTGGAATTTCCTTGCAATTAAAAATGGAAGAATCATTTGAGGCTAAAAAAACTTCAGAATAACGAAATAAATGTAACTTTTGTCGGTGTCTATTTTTTTTTTGCAGGAAGATAGCAAATTAATATAACTGGATATAAAAAGCTCATTCCACTGAAGTTCACCTAATTCACATCTGTAATCCTGTATGGTAGGTTTAGATCAGGCATATCAAACTGGTATTAATCGGACAGGATGCAGCTTTCTCACTGCTTTGCTGGGCTTCTCTTTGTGGAGCTCAGGATAAGGGGGAAGATACAACAAGGCAAAGTACAATTAGGGCCGTCCCTATAGTGAGGCAGCCTAAGACTGTTGCCACTCTGCTGCACAATGTTTGCAGTGTGCCTGCCACCCCTTTTACGACCAAAGCATCCCAGGTTGCTAAGAGCTGGGTGAGGAGATGTGTAAGGGCTCTTAGCAACCTGGGATACTCTGGCAGGTGTCCTGGCCAACTCCTGCCCAGCTCACTGATGTCACTTGTTGCCAGGAGCTGGGTGGGACATAGGCTAAAGCCAAGCCAGAGCTTAGCGTGATCCACCAGCACTATCTAACTGCCCCCCATCGCACATACACCATCGCACCTGCCCCCCCGCCACCGTGACTCTGCACCACCAGCAAATAAATCCCCTCTCTTCAGGTGGCGAATAGGCTAGGGACACCCCTAAGTTAGTTAATAAGGCTACACAGTTTTAATTTTTTAAATTTTAATACATTTATAAATGGAAGGAGTCTTTGTTCCCAACAAAGTTTAAAAAAGTCGGTAGCCCACAATACCCCTTTATTAGACTTAAACCTCCCATAAATCCCGAAATCACTACACATCCTTCTGGGTGAGAGAGAAGTCAGATTTCTAGAATGGGTAACTATGGGTATCTCTCATTTCTTACAACGTTTAGGGTCTTGTGTTCCATGATCTCCTCTCTGTTCACCAACTTGGAGTCTGAGTCCTCCTGCTACAGTAGCGGTGTTTGTACCCTTCATGTTGCATCCTGTATAATATAAAAAAATGCAACATGGGGTGCTACCTTCTTGCAATCTTGTCAGTGCAGGTGTGTAACTTAAGCATGGAGGTCTCCAAAGAACCCCTTGTACTGACTCTATCTCAGGGCAAACAGCAGCAGTTGTCCACAAGATTCAACCCAGTTAATCTCCAGCTTCTGCAATATGAATCTCCTTGGCGTGCCTGTTCCATCCCATAGTTATGACGTCTATGGGCACTTCCTGGTAAAGTAAGCTTCTCATCAACACATTTTTTTTAAGACTTAAGCTTTTCATCTTCATGAGCATGGAGTCGGGACTGACTTCATGTTATGCATCATGACACTCCAAGAGGAGATAATACTGAGGCTTAATGCCTTATTTCACAATAACAACACCAATGTCACTAAGCTAATTAACACACAATACATGCCAAAAACATCTAGAAAGAACTGATAGGGTACAGTACACTTTTTATTTACTTATCAAGCTGCAATAGTGGGGTTTTCTGAACACACAATCCACAATTGTTTTGAATAAAATTGCTGCCAATGGGCAAGTATGGTACAGGAAACTCAAAAACATTTGTAACACTTTCGCCGTTCCTTTTCCTATGCTATGGCCCTCCCAAAAACAACAATAGACAAAACAACAAATGCATTATCATTTCCAACTGCATCTTAAATCCAGACCATATGGATGCCTAGATTTTCCAAAATACCCAGAGGGATGTCACAGAGGGATATTGCTGTCCAAGTCAATGCAATGTCTTTTTACAATTAACCTTATAAATACAGTAATCTATTTAAACATGATGTATTAATTACCCCAGGCAGGGCTAAATAGTTAAAGAAGGGGTCTGAGTAACTGATCATTACAATTTGTTATTTATTGAATGTTTTTCTTTAAGCTCTTTTGTGGTAAGCTTTCAACAAAATGATACATCGCTGTCATCCATCCTTTTCATTATAAAAAAGGTATAGAAGTAAAATATGATATAGTGTGCTGATGGGTAGCTACGGGTCATCTGACAAGGTGGATGCTCTGATCACTGTGAAGATTTTTGTGTGTGTGTAAGGTACACAGAACCTCATGCTGTGCTTGCACTACATTGAAATGCTGGAAGGTAGTTTGGCTTCTTGGATCATTCAAGCGTGTTTGTTCTAATAATAACTATACAAAGGGCAAGCAAGTAGCATTTCTGCTCTATTTATTTTGCTGTACTTCATGGGTTTCCCTCACAGCACTGACATGTTTTCTTTGTATTTACTATACTCATTAACATATTGCCATCCACTTTTGGCTTCCACAATATATTCATTGTATTTCTAGAGACATGGCCACTGAAATATTGACATGAACTAAGTTTCTACTTGAATAACATTTATGCATATTTATGTTGCATCAGATATATTTATTATGACTGTGGAAAGAAGAATTATGTGCCTGTGGCAGACTTCAGAGTAACAAATGAGGTTTCATGTTTCATTGTTTTAGAGCAACTAGAATAATACAAAATGACTGATGATGCCTTTGCTGGAGTTTTGGACTTCCCAGAAAAGAAATTAATGTAAGATTGAAAGTGACCTGATATTCATAACAGTAGCATTTTTACAAAGTGATTTTATTGCAACATTGGCAAAGACAGAATTTTTGCAAGTAGGACACCAAAGCCTGGTGTCCTTAGGAGATGATAGTGCCTATTTTAGAACAGGGTGGCATGGCCTTGCCTGTCCGACATCCAGAAGCAAAGCATTTAGATTCAATGGCGGGTGTTTGTATCATGGGTAATATTTGGCAATAAGTTTTGGCTGTTATGATTAGAGTCAAGTTAAGTGTTAACCGTTAAGGAAGAACTCAGGGCAAAAAAAATCTTACCCTTTCATTGGGGCTACCCCCACATTGCAATGGGTAAGCGCTCGTTTTGACTAGGGGACTCAAATAAAGATGTTACTTACTTGATCCTCAGTCCCACCGGCTTCCTCCAAGCTGCTAGACTGGTCCTTGCAGCCTCTTCACCCCTTCACTCTGATGGTCTAGGACCGCTGACATTATTACGTCTTATGCAGGTCCATAAACCTGCATTAGACATGAGGGCACCAGGAGAGAGTCCATAGCCAGAGAGGAGGGGGAAGAGAGTGGGAGCCGGGATTAGGTAAGTAAAACAGCTCTATTTGAGTCCCCTAGACAAAACGAGTACCTAACTCTTGTAGTGCAAGCATACAATTTTTTCTTTGCCCAGAGTTCTTCTTTACATTTTAGGGTTGGGGAAAGGTTAGGTGTTGATAATTGCAGGGGTAAGATTAAGTATTTGTGTTAGCATGCATCAAGTGTCAGGGTCAGTGAAATGATTAGTTTAAAATCTCTAAAATCTCCTCTAAATTGTAGCATGTTAATGTAATTTTACAAAAAATTTCAATCTTTAGATGCATTTGATAAAAGAATACCTGGTGATCCTTCCATAAAGGTCCTTGTTAAGGCACTTTCTGTTACGGGTGGACAATTGTCTCCCAACTGTGGTCCTGCATTGCCAACCTGTTACATGTGCTTTTGATAGTAGCTACAGGCGGCTGTGCAATACACATTGTGCAGATATGGTCCATCACTGCCACCATCAGAGAACAGATTTAGAGGTGTAATATGCATCTGATGTTAGAGCGAGTGCATGTTGATAGGAAGTGGCTAAAAGAGGATGAAAAAGATCAGCCACACTGAGATGCATAAAGTATGAGTAAAGGTGAAAACAGTATTCTATAAAAAAAAAAAGAAGAAGTTTGTGATACACAATGCTTTAGTGAACTAACTGTCAAAAACCCAGTGGCAAATACTACCAGCACTGGGTAAAATACTGGCCAGAAGATATGTTTTAGGCCTTTACTATGCAGTATGTAAAACTATAACTATAATATATTTATATAACTATAACCATTGATATATAACTATATACTGTATATATTTTCTTTCTCTTTGAAGATCAGACCCTTAAATGTTTCTTCGGTAAATCCTCTAGCAAGCACACAGGTGGAGATTTTCTCCTTCCTTGCCTATTATAAGGATTGTGGTTGTTATTATATTACTGTCATTTATACAGCAGTAACTTCCACCTTTTTTATACCATGACAAATAGAGTAAACAGTGTAAAAATAATGCAGTAAACAATCCCATCCTTACAAATACTTGTTGGTATGTTTAAATATAAAATGATTTATGATATGAACGTCTCACGTGCAGTTATATTTACCATACATGTTAAAATTCATATATTTAGCATAATAGTCTGTCACTCATGCATTCTTGCAGCACTATCTACTTTTGGCTTACAGTTAGGTCAATCAACTAGCTTAAATAGTATTTTTTGTAAGACTTCAGAAACATGGGGAGGGACAACAATGAATCACACAGCCATCTTTGATAAGCCAAGTGCAATGACCTTGAATGGATTTCATAAACATCATACATTCCAACCTTTAGAGATGTGAAAGAGGGATACCTTTTAACACAAAGTATGAAGGCATAGGACACACTTTTTCTATACCCCCAGTTACATAATCAATGAAGAAGTAATACACCAGTAATGACTGGCTAAACCCACAAGTGCTCTAATTTTTATCATTCTTTTTCCATTAAGCTGGCTTTTTAAAATATCAAATGCAATTATATGTAGGATGGATGAAAGGTTTAGTGTAGTATAATTCTACTGAAAGTTAACTAATACTTCAGACCAAGTGGGACATCTGATGAAGAAAGAGGGATTTGGCTTCAAAAGAGGGACAGCCATTCTAAATAAGGGGCTGTTGGAAGCTATGTAAACATGGTAAATGTACTAACATGCAAATAATTATGTATCATGACCATCACTTAGAAGTAGAATTAAACCTTCATTTTTTTGCATATATCTACTGCTAGGAAGCATGAAAAAAAAAAATTACCAAATAGGTAAAAACGTACCTATGTCTCTGCCACTCGCTCCTGTCAGAAGATCTGAAGATTCTCGAGCGGCCATGAAGGATTTTTGGGCGGGCGCATGCGCAGTAGAGATCTTCGGCAGGGAGAAGAGGAGAGACACAGTGTAAGTCAATGCACGCAGCTGGCAGCGTGCACGCGAACAGACACTGCGGGACCCAGAAGACACAGCACTCAGCGCTGGATCAGAGACCGTCACCAGTGCAGCAGGGATTGCTAAAAACTACTGGAAAGAAGAAAATGATCGGATCAAGAGGAATCATTTAAGGTAAGTCCTTAAAGCAGCATTGGGGGAGGGGGGTATGACTTTAATGTCACTTTAAGCTGGCCATATATGGACCAAATTTCAGCCAGTTCCTGATGAAATGAGTTTGGGTCATGGTTGGGCCTGTTGATCATTTTTCAGTCGATCTTTGTCAAAGGAGTTGGTCCAACAATGTTCAGATGTAGACACTGTCCAATCTGATCCAGACACTGCCCTGTTATTTATCATCTGCTGGAGCAGCAGCAGTGAAATACAATAGCTGGCACTGGGAAATTTGTCCATCCATGCTTAGCGTGGATAGAGGTTACATTTTTTTTGTTCAGCCTGTAGGCTACATGGAAAAAAAAATGTTAGTGAATGGCCAGCCTTAGGTTTTAGTAATATTGTGACGTCTGCATACAGTTTCACTATAAGTATGGCACAGCGCCTTCGCTACATTATTGCCTCAATTAAGTGAGGGGGATCTTGACTAGGGGGGGGGGGGGGGCACTG